>NC_037641.1:5480000-5692500 GCF_003254395.2 Apis mellifera
TTGAATGTTTAAATTCGAGAAACTTCTTCGATGGATATTTTCTTTACAATGATTTGTGAAATTGGTTTCAGAATACTAGATTCGAATGTCGCTGCACGTTGCCATGACGAAAACGGAACATTGCAGGTTAAAGAGGCGAAGGGAAAGGCAGGTCAAAGCAGCGACGCACTGGCCAGGTGCGCAGACATTCCACTCGCCTTGCGGTACGCTCACCCCTCTTTCCCCGGCCGCGATTATTTTCTACCTGGAGCGCCACGTTTATTTCTTCATGGCGGATCGAACGATATATTCGATACATCGAACCGATCCGAAACGATAGTATTGTGTGTATGAATGAATTCTCCACGAAGAAGGTAAACATTCGAAGTGTAGAATGTTCGTCCTTTTTGATCAGGAATATATATGGTTGACAGATTCGAAGAGGTAGTAGGATGGTGATCGAAAGAAACAAAAATGGCGGCACTTCTGAGTTATAAGGAGCCTCTATAAATGATCACAGGTACGTATATTGTCGACTATGCCCTCGATTCGAGGTGCTCCCTCCATAACATGATCACGGCCTTGATAACGTGCGTGTATATATGTCTTATTTCATTATCGAGATTCTCTTTTTCTCTTTCATCAAAAACTGTGAATTTTTACAAATACAAATACAAATGCAAATATAATACATTTAATATTCTGAAAAATAAATTGAATATTTAATACAATTTGTTTACATAATGATTAAATTAATCTTCTTTTTTTAGTTTGATTTAAATCAGATTTATTTATCTATGGAAACGGAAGATATCAATTATTAATATTTTTTTCTTGCTCTCTATTTAATAATATTATTGTAAGCCATTTAACAAAATATATGTCCATATATGTTCTTATTCATTAGATATGAGAACTGAAAAATGATAAGTCATTTAAGAAATCTTATTTATGTCTATTTTCAAACATGCTGATTATTCGCATAGAAAGATTAAAAATCTCGTATCAAATTTCGCAAAATTAAAATTTTAAATTATTTGTTTGTTATATCTATTATAAAATTCGTATAATTATATATAAATAGTAATATTATATCTATAGTTTACATTGAATTGAAGGAGAATGAAGGAAACCTAACAAGCAACAGGTTGGCACGATCTCCGTATGGGGTGGGGAAATGAGAGAATAAGAAGAGCTATGTAAGTACTTATAGACAGAGAAGCAGAAAACGGGAAAGCAATCATCGTTGGATTTGGTAGGAATATCCGTAGAAACGAAATGCTTAGCACTACGTAAGAACAACGATATCGTGACAAGGAGACCGGATTGGTCGGTCACCTGTTGCCCGCTAGCTGTGATTGGTCGGACTCGACAGCGCGTAACGACAGCCAGAGGAAGACAAGTGCATTGTCGGTTGGTTTATGATGGACCAAGATCAAAAATAAATACTACAAGAATGTTAATTTCGTATTTTTGTTATATATATTTATATACATATATATTATTTGTTTTTCTTTGCGAACAAATTAACCATATTGAGATTACAAAATAGATATATGTTTATTCGCATAAATTTTTGTTATAGAATCCTTGTGTTATAGAATAGTAAGCAAATTCCGATTATTATTTTAATGAATTATTTACAATGAATTAAAGCTGTTTTTTATAACATAAATATTTATCAGCATTATCTTCGAATTATTTACATTTCCGGATAAAATTTAAGAACTTGTACGTGAGATAAGAGAAAGATATATATATATTTGATGAAAAATTTAATTTATTTATTTAAAATATGATTAATGTTAAACGAAATGAACGAATGTGATAAATAATGAAGATGAGATTTTTGTAAATTGAATAGATATAGAAAATTAAATAGATGACAAGAATTGCGCGAGACTAAAGTCTACGCTTGAGGAGCAAAGTCTGCGTTGATGATGGAAGGAAAGCCGGTTTACAATATCGGACTCTGAACTTTTCGTGTCTATATCTAATATCGATTCTCTATACTACTATGCTGTTACAAAATAAATGCAAATTTTAAGTGTTTTGTACATTCATTTGATGTTTTAAGACTTTTAACGAATTCTTTTTTTATCTGAAACGATAAGAATCAAGAAAAATAAACAAATACATAATCAAAATCGTTATTACAAAAATTATTAATTATAGTCAATAAAATATAATAAAAGCAATTGATATTTTGATATCATAAATATTTATAGAAAATATAGAAAAAAAAGAGTATAAAATATAATTATGATAGATATTAATAATCGAGATTAAGTTTGTCATACGATTAATAATTGAAATTGATAATTTTCTTAATAATATAAAAAATTATTATTTATTTAATATTCATTCTTTAAAAAAAAAGCGAAAGAAGTAAAATAAAAGATATAAAAAAGTTACTTTTTAAGTTAAGAACATCTATCTATCAGACATTTATTTTTTATGAATCTCAAATCCCAAATCCGATTTTATCTACATAAATCTAGAATTATTAATCGATAATATCAACAATTAATGTTTCTATAATTCAGAATTAATTATAAATATAAAAATTACATGAAAAAACAATTTTTGTTAAATAAATTGATAAAAGTAAAATATATTATACAAAAATTATTGTATAATTTAATCTGATATTTATAATTTCAATGTATATATATCTCATTTAGTTAGGAATAACTTTATATTTGTCGTGTTATCGAATTAACATAATACGATAAAAAGAATAATCATTAATCTATAATAAGGAAAAAGTATTTAAAATAAAATTTGATATATTTTTAATTGTCGGTCTTTTTTACATCGTTTAAAAATATTTCAATGTAATAGTTGGGTTTCTTATATTTTGTGATGAACAATTCATTTTGGATGCTCTTTTATGATAGAGAAGGAAGGGGAGTGGATTCACCGTTGCACAGAACTTTCTCTCTGACAAGGATTATATCCATACCTTTCGTACACGTAGCCGTACGTAACTTTCAAACCGTCACAAATCACAATACTTCTTCCGCAATGAATTGTTTCTTATATTAAATTATAATGCTATTCGAAATCGGAGAAATTCATCAAACATATGTACATTCCGATAACTCGTTTAAAATTCTTTCGATCGATGAAATGAAGTATAAAATAAAATTTCTAATATGGAAAAACAGCTATGAAGGAAGAGTATCATGATAGAGGAAAGGACACGAGAAGAAGTTGAGAGAGAAAAAGACAGAGCTGGTCGCTGACCCGCTCGGAACGTTGACTCCATGTAGTCAGTCCCCTCTTTATATTTTCTTCCATCCCACTTGCACCATTTTACTGTACCTTCGATTATAGCCACGAGTTACCTTACTTTACTTTGCGATATTTTACCACGTCCGCTTTTCTTTATTCGTGGTTACGACTACTATATTCTTCGACTTAACATCTTATGGATAACATCTTTTCTTCATTTCTCTTCACATTTAATTAATTTCTCTCTCTCTCTCTCTCTCTCTCTCTTAATAATGAGACATGATATACTTTTAATTTTAAAAAAATCAGAAATTTCCATTAGTTTTGTTTAATTTATTGAAAATTATTTGCCAATTGAAATAACAATCTGTTGTATAATTCTATAACTTTATATTGATATTCGCATAAACAATATAATAATTAAATATTTTGTATTGTAAACAAATTGATATTTAATATTATAAAGTAATATTATGTCACAAAAAATCTTTATTCAATTAATATAATTAATATTGAAATCAATATCATTGTACATATAAAGATTCTAAAATTCGAAACTATTTGATATAAATTAATCTTTCAATCAATTCAATTTTTTATCATCAAAAATCGAATAACAATCATTATCTATCTATAAATATATTTTATATTTGCAAATTATGATTTTAATAAAAATTTTTTTATTTTCCTTTCTTATTTTCTATTTATTATATTTGGTTATTACGTTTTATTCAATCCATCATTCAACAAAGTATAAAATTTAATTATTTTTATTTTATAATTTTATTATTTTTATTATTGTATAACTTATAATTATTGTAATAATTTATTCTACTAACTTGAAACTGAAAAATTTATTTGTTCATTTATGTTTATATAAATAAATATATTTTCCATAATTAGATTGTGGAAAATGTGTATAAAAAACTTCCGATAATAATTGATAATGACTTAAAAATCGATCTATTTTTGGTACAATATTATCAAACAATATTATATAATTCGGAATAGTAATATTTTTATTAATATCATAATTTTCAACCAACCATTGCATTGGATTTGTAAAAAATATGTCCGTTTCATCCATATAGTTTACGTTATTAATCAAATTAGGTTCACAAGTTAATATTTTAATAGATACATTTATATGTAAATGACTATATAGAGGAGTAGCATGACATGGAGTTAAAAATAATATGTTGTTTGTATCCTTATTATTAACAATTTCTTTATGAAGAATATTCATTACATCTAATGATCCACGTTGATGTACTAAATTAAAATAAAGACCAGGTAATACATTAGATAATATTAAAAATCCTACAAAAATTTTTCTTGCTGTTTTCATAAATTTCATATTCAAATGGAATGTACAAGAAGTACATATATATATACACATTGGTAAAAGAGGTAATAAAAATCGAAATTCTTTATGAGACAACAAAGAATAAATAGTAAGTGTCCAACATATAACAAATAACATAACTGCTTGATAATGAAAAAAAGATGGGTGTTTCATTATTTGCCAAATACATAATAAAAACACAATATAATAACACCCTAAAAGTACTGGTAATCCACATATAATATACCATAATAAATGTTGCGTACCATATGAATTTCCAATTTTATGAAGTATATTCATACGAAAAAACTCCCAAGGAGAAATGACTAAAACACCATAACAATAAGTATCTAATAATATTGAAGTTATGCAACAAATAATGCATATCACACTATATTGATATATTATTTTCCACTTATTTTGTAAATTTGTACATAAATGATAAAAACATAATGGTAACCATACAACAACAGCAGTAGGTCTAATCATACATAGGAATCCTACAATCCATAAATACTTTATAGTTTTAATATTGTTATCACGCCATGGAAATATTGACAAAGCTATCATAGTACATGTAGTTTCTATAGTATTTATTAATGTACGTGAAGCACAATAATACCAATACCAGTTTATACATAAACTATACAATGTCCATTTGTTTTTAGTCCACTCATAGAATTTGTATTCTCCATAAGCACTGAAAATTGCTTGAAGAATTCGAGGTACAGTTGTTAAAATTATTACATAATCCATACATATCAATGTCAATATTCTATATATGATAGATAATAAAAATGGATAAATATAATTACGAATTTTCATTGTCCACTCCCATGTGAGATATCCATATCCAAATGCTAAATGATGAGCAACTTCTAATGATTGCCAATATTCATCTGGTACATGGGCAGTTTGAACCATAAAGACAGAAAATAACCTCCATAATATTAAATATAAAAATATTTTCATTTTTTTCGTTACATACATTTTTTATAGTTTAAAATAATTCTAATTAAAATTAATATATCGCACTATAAAAATAATAAAAAGTATATATTCTCAACTTTTTATAAAATATAAAACGACGATATGGAATAATACAAATAAAATTTTAGGTTAATTTTCCAAAAATAAGTATTTACTTCATTAAATATTTGTATTCACTTATGTTTTCATAAAATTATATATTTCATAAAATTTCTTTTATTTTTATTAATTACTAATTATTATTAACAATTTTTTTTTATAAAAATTACACTTTTAATAGAATAAAAAAATATTTGACATAACAAGATACTGTTCTTACATTCAATCGAAAAATAATATATTTAATATATTAATATTACTGAAAATATTGTTTATAGTTTTTAATAATCAATATTATCTAAATAGCAAAAAATATTACTTTTTAATTTTTATATAAATACGTTTTTATATTTCATCTAAAGAACAAAATAAAGAATAATCGATATAGATGGCGCTTCATCGAAACTATACTATTTTATGGAATCGATTAGTTGAGAACTCTACGTAGCGATATTTCTTTGAGTAAGTGAACTAAAGTCGATAGCATCGTTACGAGAGGTGGTCGATAACCGATTGTGCATCGTTCTTTTCGAAACGAGAAATTGAAGTTCGATATCTGTGAAATAATTCGTCAAACATTGCTTTGAGATATCGTAGTATTCGCGGTAAATTTGTTATTCCTTTATAACCATAAAAAGACGAGAACGTGTAAAAAGGATTATGCATCTTTATAAACAGATATATTTTAAATTATGCAACAAAAATTTTTCATTTTGACGAGAAAAAACGCTATGAAATATTACAATTGTGAGAAATATTATATATGTATATTTTAATATCTAGAAGATAAGACGTACCGGTACCTATGTATTTTGAATTACAATTATGGAAAATAAACCAATAACATTGCCTAACAACAGAAAATCTGCAACAACAGATGATTCGAAAAGCGAGATGCAAATGGTACTCGCCAAAATGATGGAAGAAAAGTATACTTATACTTATAAAAAATTAGTAGTACCTATGTCAATGAGAAGTATTTACTGGAAATTTTTCGGATTTCCAGCTACAGATGATGGAGATATTCTTACTAAAGTAAAAATTGTTTGCATATTATGTAAAACTCAAATTGCATATAATCGTAATACCAGTAATTTACGTATGCATTTACAAAATAAACATGCTCAAGAACTTTTAGAATTAGAAGCTACTAATCCTCCACGTAGACAAGTACTTTCTCAGGAAACAAAAGAAAGAAGAGCACAAAAAAAATTATTAAAAACAGGTTTAACTTCTACTCAACATATTTATACTACTAATGCAGATGGTACTGTTCAAATAGATGGAGATATTCAATTTGTAACTGATCCAAATGTAAGTTTATCTAATATTGAAGATGATATCACAATTGGTCAACCTTTAAGAGTTATGATTAAAAGTGGTTCTAATATTGGAAGTAATAGTCAAAATGTGGCCTTTCTTATGCCAGAAGATAATTCTATTAATCAATCAAGTATTGATGGAAAAACTGTATCAGATGCTATAGCTGAATTTATTATAATGGATTTACAATTACCAGAAGTAGTAGAAGGACGAGGTTTTCAGAGATTAGTTGCCACTTTACGTTCACCCTGTGAAATTCCAAGTAAAAATAAATTAGAAGAAGAAATTATTCCAAAGATATATGATACTTTTCGTGAATCAGTAACAACAACTCTTTCTTGTATTACAAATGAAGTAGGTTTGACTATTGAAGAATGGAAATCAAATTCTGATGAACGATTTGTTACTGTATCTGTATATTATCAAAACTCTGGTGAACCAGTGTTAGAATGTAAAGTGTTAAGTACTATTCATGCTCCTTTAGATTGGGAGGAATCTCAATGGGGTAACACAATAGATTCTTTATTACTTGACTGGGAATTGAAAATAGAAAGGATAACTGCAGTAGTAGTAGCCACATCTAGAACAGAATTACTGAATGCTTTAACAAATCGAGGATTAACATTAGTTCCTTGTTTACTTTATACTTTACAAGTATGTGCTCAAGCTTGTTTTGAAAGTCCAGAAGTTGCAACTATATTATCAAAATGTAGAGCAGCTATTGGAGCTATTATAAGTCATCCAGCTGCATCAGCAGCATTAGCTATGCAAGAACAATTATTAGAAGTAAGTAAATTTTATTATTAATAAGTCATTTAAATTAATTTATATATATATATATATATATATATATATATATATATATATATATATTTATAATTTTATAACTTTAAAATATATTTAATATAATTGTAGCTAGAAGAAAATGCTATGTTAATGGATTATCCACCTGTATGGACATCAACATATAACATGCTTGAACAAATGGTTTTACGTCGTAATATTGTAACATCAATTTTGGAGAGCATGGAAGGTGTTGATCAAGAAATAGTTGATTTAACAAATGATCAATGGAAAATTGTAGAGGATCTTGTAAATGTACTTGAACCATTTAAAGTTACTATTATGACACTTAGTGAGGAGAAAATGCCATTGATTTCTTTATTAAAACCATTACTCTGGCAACTTGTATCTTCTCACCTTAAAATAAAAGAAAATGATAGTGAGAAAGCAAAATCTTTCAAAGAATCATTATCTGATATGCTTTATGATAGATATGCAGATTATAATGTTACTCTTTTACTTCAAATTGCAACTACTTTAGATCCAAGGTAGTTACATATTACTAAAATAAGTTCTATTTTAAGTGAAAAGAAATATAATTAATATCATATGGTATATACTAGGTTTAAACAATTACCATATGCTACTGAAGAAGACAAAAATTCAGTAGCAACTGATATAAAAGAAATGTTGACAAAATTAATACAAGAAGAATCTGGTGATAATATAAGCATCAAAGTTGAAGAGGAACCTTTAAATAAAAAAAGTCGTGTATCAGGTAAAATTTAAATTATGTAATAATTTTGATTTTTTAAATTTTTAATAAATATACATATTTTAATTATACTCAGGCATGGAATTTTTACTTGGAGGTTTATGTTCAATAAAAAGTGGAATGCCTGCAGAAGAAAAAGCAGATCTTGAACTTGTACAATATCATTCTGAATCTACTGCACCACTTGACTATTGTCCTCTTCAATGGTGGGCAAAGATTTCTGCAAAATGTCCAAATTTAGGAAAATTGGCTTGTAAATATAATTGTGTACCTGCATGTTGTGCACCACCCTCTAGAATTCCAGCAGAAGTGCAAGTTTTATATGATACAAGGCGAACGGCCTTACCTCCTCATTTGATAGATAAGTTACTCTTCCTTCATAGTAATCATACTGTATGAAGAAAGCATTAAGTTCAATTGAATTATAATGTTCATAGCTTTTATATAATCTAAGTTTAAAATGAAACATTTAGGCGAATTTGAACGAAAGAATAAGCCAAATCAGTTACTAATTTAAATTAGTTTTAATATAATATCAATGTATTCCAATTTTATGACATATAATTTATTCAGCTACTGTATAAAGTTTATATTTTTCATTTTTACTTTTATTTAACTTATCAGAATTTTACATTTTCTAAAAGTAAAAATTGAAATCAGAATGTATAAGTTTGTTAAATATCTTACAAAAGAGAAATATATTTATTTTCACAAAAATATAATATTAACTTCATATTTTGAAATTGTACTTCAAATGAAAGAATATTCGGAATTATGAATATAGTCTTGTTTTATTATTCAAATGAGCCTAAGATAATAAAATATCATTAAATTAATAAAAATTCACCAGTCAAAACAGTTGTATAGAATATTTAAAAAACTAAAAAATAATAAAAATTCAATAAAAAGATATAGAAATTAAAAAATAATAATTTCACATTTGCAACACATATGATGTATTATGATATGCTTTACAAAAATTCTTAAATATAAAGCATTGAAAATAAAATATTAATGTTGTAAATATTGCATAAAAATGCAAAAATAAATTTTTTACATCTTTGTATTTTTTACAAAGAAATATTATTAATACTTCATCTAAAGTTAAAATGCGAACATAAAATGATTAATAAATAATTTATAATAAATTTACCTTTATACAGTAAAATGTTAAATTAAGTAACATTGTAAACTTCATATCAACATTCTTTTTATTTCTAATAATAATGATAAAAATGATAAGATACCTTAATAAATAAATTATTTGATAATTTTCCTATTACTTTGTCAGTAATACACTTCAAGTGTATTTATGTGATATTAATTTATATTCTTTAAAAATATTAAAGTAAAGTAAAGTAGTACAAACTTAATATTTTATACTATGAAATAGAATTTATATTATAAATAATACTTGTATTATTGATATATTTTATTGATGTATTTTTATTTGTTTAATGACTTATAATTTAATGGTTAAATGTAATATAATGTTGTATAATATGAATTACATATGCATGTGCTTCTTATTATTTTAAAAATTGATATTTATATTTATAATAAATTGTACAAGACTTTATATTTTATTTTTGTACAGTATCAATATAATTGTAAAAAAATACTATAACAATACATTTTATATTGTATATAAAGTGAATTATTTTAAAAAATACATTTAAAAATATACGTTACTATTGTATATTATATCTACAGCATATCTATCATACTTAATTATTTTTTAAAAATTTAGATTAAAGTAAAAAAAAATTATGCAATTGTATTCAAACAAATTTTATTTTAATTATATTTTTTTTTGTAAACAAAGAAAAAATACTTACTATAACAAAAATCAAATTTCTTTGTTATCTTATGTTTTTCTATTTATTTCAAATGAAAATTTTTTATTAGTTTCTTTATTGTAACATTTAATTATAAATATTAATTATGAAAAAATAAATTGGCTTTGAATCCATGTTGAATTTTCATAGAATCTTGGATCTGCGATTCGAAGAGATGCCCTCTTATAGAAATAATAGTATAAAACTGCAACTTTAATGTAACTAAATATAAAAGAAATTGTAAAAAATAATATATATATTTAAAAAATATGATTGAAAATATGTTTACCTCCTCTATGTAATGAATAGAGTATATGAAAATTTGTAGTCCAATAATATTTGAAAGGTGATGACCAATGCAGTTTAATATCCCATATATGTAAAGTAATGCTTAATACCATATATATAATACATAATATTAATGTTATACGAAATTTTGTATATAATAATTGTATTAATCCTATCTGCATGAAAAGGATATATTTTTTTACAATATTATTTAAAAATTAATTTTTAAATTTTGTTATATTTTTAATAATAATTACCTGAAAAATGTAAGTAGAAAAGAAGTTAACTAGTAGAAGTGTGATAGTCATAACAATACATATATCTTGAGCCCTTAAAAACAAAAATTAAGTTCAATTTATATAAATATATTTATTTTTTTACTACAGTACAAAAGTAAAAAAACATACACATAGAGAATTAATAAATTGATTGAATTTGATCTAGAGAAGCTAGTAAATGAATTAACAAAGATATCAAAAAGTAATATTAAATATTGTATAATTATAATGACGAGATATCTTTTAGTATTTATTGTATTCATTTATTATGAAAAAATAATTCACTGATATAATAAATAATTCATTTAATCAACAATTTTCTTTGTGTTTGGTTATATCTCTATATTCTATGAGTTGCTATGACAACACAAAATAATATATCGCATATATATGTTTTTACTATTAATATACATCTTTAATTAATCATAACATATAATTTTTCAAAATTTTTTATATTATAAAATTTATATTATAAATAAATAATAATTTATTTAAAAAAATTATCTCTACTTTATAAAATTTTATGATATTGATATACATGATAAATTTTGCGATAAAATTGACATATATCATATAAATCAATATAAATATAATAAAATATTCAAATTAATATAGAAAAAAATATATTATGCTAGAATGAAAAATTTATTTAAGATATTAAAAAAAATTATAATTTATTACTTATTAATATTAATTTATTATTATATTAATTCTTAAATTAGAAAACAAAAAAGAATTGCAAAATATTTATATCCATAAAGAATAAGAAAATATTATAATTTGTGAATTAATTAAAATTAATAAAATGTAATATAATTAAAAATTTTGTACGAATTTCGTTCATAATTAATATTATTATGTTCATTAAACATAAATTAATAATTATGGATTTTTTATTTATTTTTTTAAATAGAGAATTAGTGTTTATAACAAATATCTTAAAGACTATCAAAGAAAATATTTATTTAATAAGATTTGAGATTTTATTTATGATTAAGAAATTTAAGAAGACTTTAAAAATTAAAACTCTATACATATTTATTTAATGCAATATATATATATATATATATATATATATATATATATATATATATATATGTATTGTATTATATTATATGTATGTTAAATAAATATAATTTTAAAAATTTCTTTAAATTAATAATATTTCATAAATATAATTTTTGCAAAATATTTAAGTAAAATATTTATTTTTCTAATAACTAATATAAATATAACTAAAATATAACTATAAATATGAAAGTTCTTTAAGTTTTTTTTATTATTCTAATTTTATAATTCTAAAATAAATATTTGAATTAATATTAATATAGAATTTATTTTGTGCTTTAAATTTCATACATTATAAATCTATAGTATTAAAATTATATTGAAATCCCTAACTCTAATATATTTCATATAACAATATATTCAAAGAAAGTGTGTCATGGTAGAATCAATAACAATAATTCGTACACTTTCATAAAAAAAAAACAATTAAATATGTATTTTTTTTTATTTACTTATATATATCTTTTATTTATATAAAGTATCAAAAATAATATTAAATTATTAAATTTCAAAAAGATTATATGTAACATAACACAAAAATATATATAAAAAATTGTATTAAATTTTTAGTGCATTTTTAATTATAACATTTAATAGTATAAATTTATAACAGTATAAATATTCATTATGACGTTCAATAACATATTATATGACATATTAATAAATTAAAAGTAATTGTATTCATTAAAATATATCAAATTATATTATATACTTATTAACTAAAATAAATAAATAAATATATATATATTTTATATTACAGATAATTAATCAAAATAAAAGTTATAACTTTTATATAATATAATGAAAATTCTAAAATGACAACAAAAATTAAGTCTTTATAGTTTAACTCTCTAAGGTTATTTTTAATATAAAAAATATTATAAATTTTGAATAAATCAATAATTAAAATTTATAACTCAATATTTATTATTATTATTTAGATTAAGTTGAAGATTATTTGATGATACATTAATATGGAAATTCAGACTAAACATACAAGACAAATTATTGATATTTTTCCTATATTAGAAATAAATATTGATGATGTAGATGTTCCTTTGAAAAATCCAACTGTATCTTATTTGGATATTTTTTTCCTTATATCTTCAATTCTTATGCATATTTTGGATGTAGCAATTGATATAAATCTTGCAATAAGATATTTATTAGCTGAAAAAATAATATATTTTACATGGACAACTGTTTTTATTTTTTTACCTTCATTTATAAATGTTATAATTAGCAGAAGAATGCAACAACAAGATAATAAGGTAAAAAATTATATTGAATAAAAACATTAATATGATTAAATATATAATATTGTTTTGTTTTTTCTTAGACAAATGAAACATCAGATTCTATTGATCTTAAATGCATATATGCAATGTTATCAAAAAAAGTATATTGTATTATACTTATAGCATTTCAGTTAACACCAGTGTTACGCTATTATCGAACTTTAAAATATGCTCTTAATGCTTGTAAGTTCAACAAACAGAATAATCGTAATGCTCAAAGACGATATTATCTCAAGATGCTTAAAGAAGATCAAGATGTTGCATTATTAAGAGTATCTGAATGTTTTCTTGAAGCTGCTCCCCAGCAAATTTTACAACTAACTATATTATTAAAACATGGCCATAATAATATTAATTTTGAATGTATGTTTATTATATAATTCATTTTATAATATTAATTAAGAGGAATAAAATTAATATTTATCTACATTATAGTTGTTCATCAGGTAGCTAGTATTACTAGTTCACTCGGAAGTATGGGATGGGCAATGGCTAATTATCATCGTAGTATTAGATTGGCTCAACAAGATAAGTTAAATATTAATATTATAGGAATAGTTTTACAATTTGTATGGCATTTCTGTATAACAGGTATGTATATATGATTATTATACAAAAAAATTAAAATGTACTTTTTAAAATAATTTTTCAGTTTCAAGAATATTATCTCTAAGCGTTCTAGCAAGTATTTGGCCAATATATACTATAATTGGTTGTATTTTTCATTGGATAAGTATGACTATTTGGATTATTGTTGATTCTCATGGTATATTAGAATTTTGTAAAGATTCTAATCATGCTCCACATTGTTCCCCAAAAATTAAAGAACGTATTTATTCTATATTATTTTCCATGGTAGTTGGTGTAATACATGTGTTCATATATCTAAATACAATAGATGGTAGTACATTACTTAAACATGTGTTCTTTTATATAATTTGTTTTCTTGAAAATATAATAGCAACTGTTATTTGGATATATGTTTCATCAAATGAAGTTAAAAATTCTTGGTATTTTAATATACTCATTATTTTTTGTATTGTACCATTTTTATTAGGTATAACAGCTATGATTATTTATTATGGTGTTTTTCATCCATCCTTAAAGCATCAAAATTGATAAATATAGATAAATGATTTTTAATTATTTTTATTTACAATATTTTAGCAAAATATATTTAATTTATATATAATTATGTAATTTATTAATAATTATTGTAATTTTCATAAAAGTTGTACAAATATTATTACAAATTAGTAGTATTTTATTATTTTTAACATTTTTATATTAAATCAATTTTCTAACTTTACTATAAATTTTAAAATTGAAAAAATAAAATTGAAATCATTTATAATATAGTATTTGTACAATTTTTATTGTGCTCTCTATAATTTTGTTTATAAAATATAATTATAATATAAAAATCAAATAATAAGCTCAAAAATTATAATAATATTAAATTTAAATATTATAAATCTTTATATATGTATATTTAAAATATTTTATAGTTTTGTAATAAAATATAAATAAATAAAATCAATTATTTTTATAATATCTATATATAAATCTTTTTGAAATGAAATCTTTATGAAATTTTAATATTACATATACATAATCTGTATAAGAATAATAATAAAAAATAATAATAAAAAACATTTAAATTCATTTGAAATGTTACAATAATAAATTGTACAATAATAAATGCTTCTTAAATAAAAATTTTAAGATTTATCAAATTTTGATGAAATAAAAATTTATTTTAGAAACAACAATATGAAGTGTTAATTATAACACAAATGGTTTAACTATATTAATTAAATTACAATTTTAGTTTGAGATTTATATTTATATATAGGTGACTTAATTATGCTTACATTAATTGCTTTGCAGTGCTTGAAACTTTGATAATAATATCAATTTCTACTATTAATTTATAAATTAAAAAATTTTTTATTTAAAATATTAAATATTATATATATTAAAATAAACTATTTAAAAAAAAATAATTTATCAATAATTACCAAAGCATATAATATTTTATATTTTAATTTTTGGTTATCAATCAACTGGATTCTGTATTACTATGAGTATAAATTCTTTATCTGGAGCAACCATAATTTCATGTTTCTTACTACGAATACGTAAGAAAGTAAGATCATTTGTTGGATCCAAATCTCGTACTACAGAGCGTGCTTTATCTGACAGTTGACTTATTAATCCTGCATATTGAACTGTGGTAGTATTATCCAATGTAGATTTGATTGGGATACCTACATAAATTTTTTTTAAGTTTTACATAATAATTTATATAAGATATTAAAGACTATATACCTTCTCCATTAACTACAATTGTTCCAACTACTCCTTTATGTGATTGAATGCGTTTCATAGTTTCTTCTACTTCTTGTGCCTTAGAAAAGATATGTTAACCTAAAGTATTTAATATAATTTATATAAAAATATATTATTTATAATAAACCTACCATTTTTTAAACTTA
The DNA here is from genome assembly GCF_003254395.2 of Apis mellifera. Lineage (NCBI taxonomy): Eukaryota > Metazoa > Arthropoda > Insecta > Hymenoptera > Apidae > Apis > Apis mellifera. The sequence goes on from NC_037641.1 coordinate 5,495,800, forward strand.
TTAATTTATATCATATATAATATAATAATAATTATAAAATCCGTAATAATTTATAATGAATTTGATATCAATAAAGTATCACTTGGATTGTATCGTCTATTAGTTATTCATATGTTTCTATCTACATTGAAGATATATAGATGTTACTTTCTTAGTATTAACCGCCATCTATAAAAATAATATATACATGTATATATATATATATATATATATATATGAAGCGGTAAATTTAAATTATATACATATATATGAAGCAATATTAAATGAAAAATCTATTATAATATAGATGAAATTTATAAAATAAAAATATATAATAATTTATTTTTAATATTAAAATTTTATTTAGTTTTTGATTATAAATGTAATATATATGTATATATTAATTCAATTTTCTTTGATTTCAATAAAATATAAATTATTAACAATAAAACATTTTGTAAAAAATTATTTTCTTTTAGGAATCTTTCTTTTACTAACTATTTTTTTCGCAATTCTTTTTTAGAAATTTATTTTTAATTATTATATGAATACATATTTGTAATACAATATATAAATTTTTAAATATATTTAATAAAAAAATTATGTAATTAAATTTTATATAAAAAATTAATTTAATAAAAGAATTAAGTCAGTTTCTACATATTCAGGTAGATTAAGATTATATGTTTTTTCTAATTTTTTTGGTACAAATCGACCACCTAAGTAATGATATTTTCCTTGAAACTTTTTAGCACACAATTTTGGTGCTGTTAATGATACAAGCATTTCTGGTTTTATTCCACCTTCTGTAGGTGGTCCATCTTCAACATTCCAACCTGATGGTATATCAATGCTACATATTGGAATAATTGTATTTTCTAATAAACGAATGATAGATATAAATAAATCTTTTACAGGTGGTTTAAAACTAAATCCAAATATTGCATCAACTATAAGACCATATTGATGCAATTGTTTTGAAGCAATATATTCTACATCATTTTTTAACAAAGGAATATCATTTTCAATGCATTGATGTAGCAAATTTTCATATAAAATATTATTTGTTCTTTTTGGATAATAAATTTCAGGAAAATATCCAAATTGTTTTAAGTGTCTAGCACAAACAAGTCCATCACCACCATTATTTCCTGGACCACAACAAATCAAAATCTTATGTACAGAGTTTTTTAGTGATGGATAAGTTCGAGCAATAGCAATAGCACAACTTTGACCAGCAAGTTCCATTAATTGATCAACACTGAATTTGTATTTTTCAAATAAATCTTTATCTATATTGATGCTTTCCGTTTGATTCAAATATTTCACCATAGTGGCATATAATGCTTTTCCAAAAGAGAAAATAAATTTATTATTAGATAAGAAGGGTTTTGTATAACCCTTAATATATAATATCATTTATTAATTTTATTACATACAAATATATAAGAAATAATATTATAGTATATAACCTCTTATAGTATATTAGTTACTTGATTTAATAATATAAATAAATGTTAATCTTATTATAAAATATTGATTATTCTTGTTATGTAATATTTTTTAATAATTGTATATAAAATTATATATGTCAAATTAATTTTATTATATTCTTTAAAATCTTTTCGTAAATTTTATAGTTCGCAAAATGAACTGACCTCAATGTTTTTAAAACTACTTATATATGTGACGTATATATATTTTTTTGTTTTATTAAGTATATTATGTAAAATTGAGCGTAAAAAATTGTTATTAATTATATAAAAAGCAAAAATTAATATTATAATAAAATCAAAATATTAAAATAATTTTTTTATTTTCCTATCTGTAGTATTTTATTTATTGTTATTTTAATATACATTTATACAAAAAAGAATAATCTTAAATATGTACAATAAAAGATTTATATTATAAATAATTGTAATAATTTATATCATTTAATAAATTAATCATGAATTGCAGAACAATTTTTAATAGAATTGGATTTAAATGTTTCTACATTTCGTTGAATGAATGTAAGTAAACGCTTAATCATAACATGTGGTGTCCATGTGAATTCATAAGGATAGTTTTTTACTTTTTCTCTATAAACAGTATCCTGTGACGTTATATGATATATTGAACATAATTCAATAGTAGGTGGTTCTCGAGGAAATCCTAATGGAAGATGAATATACAATACTGCATAGAAGTCATTTTCACATAGTAAACATGATATATAGGTATATTTTATACTATCAAATTCTAAAATAGCCTCATATTTTAGAAGTAAAAATGCTGCTATATACTCTCTTCTTTTTTCTAAACTTTGAATAACTGAGTTTACCTACAATAAAAATATATTTTATAAACAATAATAATAATGTTTTTTAAATAATAATAATATTTTATAAACAATAATAATGAATTAAAAAAAATTACCTTTGCTGCTATAAATTTTTTTATTTTTAATATATAATGTATTAAATGTGTATCAGATGGAAAATAAGGTATGTATAATTCAACTATTTCATTAAGAATTCCTTCTAAGGATTTTGAAAACTGCAATTGTGAAGTAATACGATTCCAATCTGTTCCAGAAAATGTTACAAGAAGCACTGCAACATCACTCTCTGATTTGCAAGTACGAATTTGTAACTGAGAAAGATCCACTGATAAACTTATTAAAAATCTTGCTTCTGTTGGCTTAGAACTAAATGGTAATAATATCATTTCAATATCTTCTTGTCTGATTTCTTGCGAAGTCACGAGCATATTATATTCTATTTGTAATCGAGCTTGTTTTTGAATTAATTGTATCTAATTTATGAGAAAAATATATAAATTTAATATAGTTTAAATGTTAATGAATTTATAAACAAAATGTTACAAACCTGATGTTCCTTATAACATAATAAAAGTTCTTTAAGAACATTCAATAATGCATTTTCATCATTAGGATTCCAATTAGCAAGACTAGGTACTTTAACAGATAAAGTATCTACATCTATATCTGCTAAAAAAGTATTATCATTAAATATAAAATCAGGACCCATTTCAGGGCATTGTGAATCAAAAAACACATTCCACACTAAATTTTGTTTAGCATATGGAATAGACAATTTAAAACGATCTCCTTGTTCTTTTCCACAACTAGACGACAAAGAATCTATCTTAATTGTTTCACAACAAACCCCTAAAAAAAAAGAATTAAAAAATAAATTAATATAATATAAAATTATAATAATATATATTTTGTATTGTAACTAACCAAGTTTTTTTGTTGATAGAACACGAATTAAAAGTGGTTCGATGTATGAGTCAATGGCAGTTAATATTGCATATTGTTGATTGAACATCGTGATAATTTTTAAAGAATTTTATAAATTATAATATATACTATATAATAAAAAGAGAGAGTTTTTTTTTATGATATTTGTTAGATATATATATTCAAGATTATATATTATAAGAATCTTTATAAAAATAATATACGTTATGTATATTATGTATATTACGTTATTTTATTAAAAGATTTTATTATTTTTAAGATAAAAATTTTTAAATGCACATGAAAACGTTTGTCTGATGTTTAAATCAAAGATTTTTTTTCACTAGTAAAGCAATCATTATAGTAAAGCAAGCATTTCACTATAGTAAACACTATAGTAAAAAAATCACTATAGTAAAGCAATTCAATTAGTATATTTGTATTATATATATATAATTATATTTTTTTAATATACTTTAATGATATTGTTATATTAATAATAATAGTATAATAAGTAAAATTTATGATCATTAAAATTTTATGCAAGATCATTTAATATGATTTAAAAAAATCATATTATATCGAAAATAAATTTACTAGATTATATTCTAGGAATATAATTATAAGATATGTTGGTATTTGATCTGGATTTATTAAAAATTATTTGTTCGATTCAATTGTTTTAACTTTTAAACTTTGATATTATTATATATGTTATCTTACGTCTTGAATTTTTGAAACAATTTCTATATTTTAATTGATTTATATTAATGATTTAAAAAAATTATATTATATCGAAAATAAATTTACTAGATTATATTCTAGGAATATAATTATAAGATATGTTGGTATTTGATCTGGATTTATTAAAAATTATTTGTTCGATTCAATTGTTTTAACTTTTAAACTTTGATATTATTATATATGTTATTTTACGTCTTGAATTTTTGAAACAATTTCTATATTTTAATTGATTTATATTAATGATTTAAAAAAATTATATTATATCGAAAATAAATTTACTAGATTATATTCTAGGAATATAATTATAAGATATGTTGGTATTTGATCTGGATTTATTAAAAATTATTTGTTCGATTCAATTGTTTTAACTTTTAAACTTTGATATTATTATATATGTTATCTTACGTCTTGAATTTTTGAAACAATTTCTATATTTTTGATTTTGTCTTGATTTTTTTATAAATAATCTTAGATTATTTGTTCTAAATTCAATGATTATATATTATATCCGAGTTCATCTAAAATAATGGAAAATTTCTTCATATGATTTTTTTTTTTGGATAACAAAATGTAAATATATCGATAATTTAGGTGTATAATTTAAATTAACAAATCATACAATATACAATTATAGCAATCATAATTAATGACTGATAATAATTCTCTATTTATCTCTATCTCATATTTTATCTTCGTCTTTTTTTATCTAATGCAAAATTAAATTGTTTATAAAATTGAAAAATAAAAAAAATTTTTACGCATTAAATTTCGTATTATAATTTATTTTAATTTTTAAACAAAAAAAAATTCTTTATCTGTTTCATTCGAATATTCTATACATATTTTTATTTCATAATATATTGAAAGATTTGAGATATAGGTTTCTCAATAAATTCTAGAATTCAATTTTTTCATTCTTATTTTATTTATTTTTTATTTTAAAAATTATATTTCAACACTTCCGTTAGCATTATTAACTAATTTTTTAAAGAATTATGTAATTATTTTTTATCGTTTTCATGTTCAAATATCTTATTTCAATATAAAGAAATTCTAAGTTCTAACAAAAACTTAAAAAATAAATTGTTTTAAACGATATCTATACCTGGGATTATAATATGATAAATATATTCTATAAAATATGAAATTTTCATTTAGTTTTAAAATATGTACAAAATACATTTCTCTTGTGTAATATTACGACATGTAAATTATATGGTATTATTCAGATTTATTCCATAAATAACAAAGTGAATATAAGACTACATATAAAAGTAAAACTTCAACAAATTAATATTTCAAAAAAAAATTGAATCATTTTTTTCATATTATTTAAAACATAAAATAGTGAAATTATATTGTGACATTGAAATATAAAAACTATTATAAACGCATACATTGTATATATTTCTATCATAATTAAAATGTATTGAATGTTTATAAAGAAAACAGTTATTCATATATCCTATAAAAATATTACGTCCTGAGATAAAATAATTTGTAAATAATATTAACATTGATCACTTTTTATAATGTTGAAAATGATAGTAAATTTTACTTTTTTTTATTAACATAGAATTTTTATTTTCATTTCTATAATATCATAGATATTATACCGAATATTTAAATCATTTTTATAATTCTATTTGGTTTGAAATTTTTATTTTATTAGACTTTTTATCTTATATGATACAAGTCTAATTCAGATATATACAACGCATATATTATTGGAAAATTGACAGACCACGTTTATTTTTGTTATAAAAACTCCTATGAGTTAATTCCTATCATGTAAAAAAGATATTAATTATGATATAACTTTAACAATAAATTATATTTCATAACTGCAGGACTTCTATTCTCTAAAAACATAAATGAAATTTATCACAAAGTTGAAATTTTAATAAAGAAATTTAAATCTAATCTTTTATATATACTGTTAGTACAGCATTTCTCTCTCAACATCATTATTACTAAAAATCTGTTTTTTAAAACTTTTATATATCCAACTCTTTCTTTTATGAAAGTATCAAAAATATCCTTTCTGGTGTACATTTCCCAACAAACAACAAAAATGAAACGTCAGATTTATAATGAAACCATAAAAATTACAATTAACTTGTATAACATAAAGTTTCCCCGATTGTTATTCAAGGCTTTTGACTAAATTTCATGATATTCCCTTCTCCAAAAACAATATACAATGATCAATAACAGATTAGCCTAATTATCCCTAATCCGACTCAAAAATATAAAACTAAGTAAAATTTGTAAATATGATACAATTCATAGTAAGCTATAGAGTAGTAGTAGATTAATTACAGATACATATAGATAATAGCATTGTATCGTTGAATCTTATGGCGATTTTTTAAGTCCCCTGCTTACAGTATAATCAAGGATTTAGTTCAATGTCTGCTTTTATAATCAAATTGAGTATATCTCATTCAGTCAAACAATTGCATACACCAACCAGCACAGTGGACTAGCAGCCATCTTGACTAGCTTTTTTTCATATTTTTTTCATTTCCATCCCCTTTATTCCCATTATAATGAGAGTCTTTGAAATAAACAAGTTGCATTGTGCTATTACAACTTCAATAGGTATAAATCAATCTCCAGGATGTTCAGGACAACTACGGTTCACTTGAAACCATTTATCAATACAACTGTAAAAAATTATATTTTATTAATTTCATATAAATATTTATATTTATAAAAAATTATAAAATAAATATATTTTATAAAATATAAAATAACTTACTTTTTATGGTATATACACAGGCAAGGTAAACGAGCTATAACATCTCCAGGCTGTAATTCTTCAAGACAAATAACACATTCCCCTTTCTCATCAGATAATATATCTTCTACAATAATAATAAAAAAATATTTTGATAAAATAAAATAAATTATGCAAATTACATTATAAAAATAAAAAATTTGAAAATACAAGAATTTAAAATTGAATATATTAAAAAGGAATTATAATCATGCAGTATTTCATTATAAAGTTATATATATAAAATTAAAATAAAAATGAAGTAATATTTTAAAGAAATAACTATAATTATTTTTAAATAAATGAATATTTGGAATATATTTATTAATAATTATATATTATATTTATTAATATTTATTAAAAATAATAATAATTTATTAATAATAAGTAATAATTTGAACATAAATCAATCAAATCATTTTAAATTTCAAATCTTTATAATTTAAAAAAAAATATTTAAAAAAATTTTTTTTTATATATTATTATTATATATTAGTTGATATTGATTAAATTGATTAAAAACTTCTTTTCTTTAATATCATAATTGATAATTTAATTAATCAAAATATTTATTTATTTAATAAATATTTATTTATTTAATAATATATTAAATATTAATTAAATATATTAATTAAATATAATTAATTATTTGATTTTTTGTTTAAATTTTAAAAATATTTAAAATATTCTGCTTTATTTTATTCAAAAAATAAATAAAAAAATATCTAATATATTTATTTGGGAAATTCCTAAAATTTACATAATCTTAAAGAAAATAATTAAAATTAATTAATTATTTTTAACTTGTACTTATTTTTTTATTTTATTTGTACTTAATTTTTACTTGTACTTATTTATGCAAACAATTAATAATAATTAATTTTTTATAAAATATATATGTACATACATATTTTTTATGTTTTTTATTATATAGAAAAAAATTAATTATTTTTAATTGTTTCTTACATAAAAATATAATATTTATACAATAATTGAAAAAAGTTTATATAATTAAACAAAAACTCACCATTGTAACTAAGACGTGGCTTAGTTAAACACATAACCAAGTGACATTCTATATCATCTGGTAGAATAAACTTGGAGCAAACAGGACATTTTAGACCTTGAATATAAAGTAAAATATTATTTGCTATTTTAATATTATATTGTCATGAAACTAAGAGAAATTATACCATAAAAAATTCTTCTCACTTGATTTACTGGAACAACTTCTGTCTCAGATTCATTTAGGCATGAACTTATTATAATTCCCATAATAAAATTCAAATAACTTTATTATACCCATCACAAACAATATTATAAAATTACACAAAATTTTTTGTTTAGAATTATTATTTTACAATCGCAATTTAAAATTTACGCAACTAGGTTAAATCACACAATCGATTCATATGTGGTTACCGGGCCAACTATTATAACAACACGAATCAATCAAACAAATACTTTTTATATATTTCATCCACAATTATTTCAAAAAATTTTAAGATCGTAACATAACCTTACTTTTTTCAAAATTTCATTTCAATTAATATACATATATTATAATATACTATAACATTATAATGCACTAAATTTAAATTTTTAGCATAATCTATATATACAATCAATTTAAAAAATAAAAAAATTATACTTATACTATAATATACTATAATTATACTGATTCATATATAACATATTAATAAGATTATAAAAAATATATAATGAATCATTATTATTTTCCAAAATAAACAAAATTGAAAACAGAAGTTTATCTATATTTATATATAATATACTCTACATAGCTGCATATCAAAAAGAAAGTTATGTAATCAATGATAATATTTATATTATATTAATTAATTTATTTATTTTTGATTTTATGGATTATATAAATTTTTTATAATTTTCTAATTTTCTAATTTATTTCATATTAAAAATTTTGAGAATAAATATATCACTATATTATATATTTATATAGTGATTACATTGGATATATATATATATATATATATATATATATATATATGTATGTATATAATGTATGTATATATATGTATGTATATAACTACTTATATATGTATATATGTAAGTAATAATAAATGAGATGAAAAAATAATCATTATTTTGAATATTATAATATATTATTAATAAACTATAAATTATATATATATAAATTATATTATTATTATAAATATAATATATAATTAATAAACTTACCGTTAAGGGACCAAATATGAGATGGTAAACTATGTGCTGCATAAACTCGTCCACTTTCTTCATCAGCATCATCTGAATCAAGTTGTGGCAAACCAAGTGCTTGACCAACTCCAACTCCAACTGAAGAAGCAAGACTACTTTGTTCACCAGATGTGAGATCTGGTACTGAACTTAAAGAACGAGCACGCTGCCTATTATCTCCAGATATACGAGAAGTTTGTGATTGATTTCCTTGTTGATGTTGATGTTGTAACATGCTAACACCTCCAGGAAGAGAACGTAGCATAGAAAATCCTTGCATTGCAGTTTCATTTGCTCCAGTAGAGGATTGTCCATTGTCTCCAGCAGATTGTGCCACAGTACTTGCTTTAGCTCCCATCCCAATTTTAAATAATAATAACGTGTTTGTCAATTTTGATAAAAACTTTTTGTTTAAAATAAAAATTTTAATCCACAATTGAAAGAAAAATTAAAATTATTCCAAATATTAGTCTTGGCAGTGGTGCACGCACTGACAATTTTTGCAAATAGTCCTAGTTTTCTTGATTTATAATGTTATAAGAATAGTCTAAATTTGAATCTTAACTTCAGCAATATGACAACACTCTGGGATTTAATATAGGCCGGAATTTTGTATACATACACTGCAATGGGTAAGTCATATCGTCCAAAAGCATACCAGCGGCTTATCACGCAAAATACCCCCCGACATCTTGCTAGAAACTTCCTAGAAGTCAGTGACCAGCTACTACAGAATGTTCCATTCATGTATTTATAGTGCATATAAAGTTTAATTTTGTTTCAATTTACATGAAATTTCCCTAGTATTAAAATTTTTGCAATAATTATATGTAAATATAATAATATTCATAATTTTTTATTATTTATTATTTTAATCTCAAAATATATTTTATTTTCTTAAATACAATTATAAAAATATTACTAAATTATGAAATGTCTTATGTATATATAATATCTCTAGTTTTATTTTCAAATTTAAATATTCTGCATATATTTATAATTATTCAAATAAAGTGTATTTTTATAATATATAAATTTCTTAATAAAATTATTCAAACTTTTTATTTATGTAACTTATAATATATTTTTTCATAATAGAAGTTAAAATCTTGAAATTTAAAATGAAATATTTTTTAATCGTACTTACCTATCTTATAGTTGTAGTATTTATGCTTGAACTAATATTCCTTATAAAATATAGATGTAAAATATACTTATCGGAAAAGTGTTAGACTTAACTTGTTTCAACTTATCCTATTATATTTAAATTATAAAAAATCTTTTTTAAAAAAAGTATCATTAAAAATGTCTGCGTGGAGACAAGCGGGATTAAAGTAAAATGGAATTTCAAATTTCACATTGTTACAAAAATTATTAAAAAATGTTATATAACCTGTACTTATGTTTCAGTTACATCAATTATTCTCAAATAGCTGCTAAACTTGTTAGACAAGCATTAAAATCAGAGTTTCGAGCAGAAGCTTTGAAACGTGATGAAACAAATATAAAATTTACTCAATGGAAAGATGGTAAACCTACTAGTAAGTACATTATTTTTATTTTATGTAATTATTTTATAAATATTTTAATTATTAATTTTCACAATTATATTTTGTTTATTTCAATTTATTATAATATTAAATACAAATATTATATATAATATATAAATATAAGCGAATAAATAATTATATTTCATTGATAATATTTAATTTCTATAAAATATATCTTTTGCAATGAATTTAATTTAAATTTATGAATATATATTAAATTTGATCTCATTACTAATCATAATATATTAACTTACATATATTACTTATGGTAAAATTTTGATTACAGCTGAAAAGTAATAATATTTACAATAATATTTACAATATGTAAGTGTTATTTGTCTTTTATAAAAGTTTATATAAAAATGCACGATATTTATTAAATATTTATTAACAAAAATATTTGTAGAGTGTGTATTTGCAAGGAGTAGGGAAGGGAGGAAGATACTGTTTACTACTAAATATTTTATTATTAATATATTATCAAACAATATATTATCAAATTTATATTTCTATAGAAAATAATTAATATAATTAATATAAAATAACTAGTATAATTAGTGATTTATTAGCAAATTTTAAAAAAATAAATAAAAAAAATATAACTTTTTAAAAAGAATTGAAGTTCTAGATAAATCAATGTATATTCATCAAATATATATATTATGTATAATACATATATACATATATGTATATGTAGATTTTAACATGCAGAGTCATAGATTTTAATAATATTTTTTTTAATTTTTATTTCATTTAATATTATTTTATTGAAAGCTTATAATTTATGTTATAAATATTGCTTAAAAAATTTTACATTGATCATTGGATATTAATATAACCATATATTATATAATAGAATATTAAATTATATTATTTATTATTTAATAAGATTATTTAATTAAATATTAAATAATACAAAATTTCATTATAAATATATATATGTATGATGTAAAACAATATTTTTCATTAAATCAATGTTTAAATTATTTTGAAAGCAAAATAATAGTTCTATAAAAAAATTCATTCAAATTAATCACAAATATTCCACATTGATTTATCTTTCAAAAATCTATATTTTATTTTTTTTATTTCTATCTTCAATTTAAATAAAAATATAATTAAAAATATTTTATATTATTAATTTTATTAAAAACTTAAAATAATTTTATACATATTTGAATATTCAATTTAGATCCAAGAATTCAAATATTTGAATACTCATATAAATATTTATTAAAAATTTATATAAGTATATAAATATTATATAAGTATATATAAGAATATTTATTTAATTTATATATGTTGAAGTTTTATTATTTAAATATTTAAATATTCAAAATTGATTATAACTAATAAGAATATAATTCCTGAAAGTATTTGATAAATCTCAAAAAATATTTGATAAATATATTCTTTAAAATAGAATAATTTTTTTAATAAGATTGGATTAAACAACTTCAGTTTTTTTAAAAAGTTAGAAAAATTATTAGATGATATATAAAAAAAATTTTGGATTATTATAAAAATTGTTTCTAACATTATATTAAATATGTTAACATTTTTATTGTGTGATGCATTTAACATTTCAAATTGTAAAAATTATTTATTTTTATTTATTTATTAAAAAAATGTAATAATCTACAAAAATTACATTTTTTTGTTTTTGTTTCAGAAACTCATAAATTATAATATCACAGATTGATGGAGAAATCATCCTACACTTCTAATATATACATATATATATATATATATATGCATATTCTTGCATATTGTATATGAAACAAATAAGAGATTTAATAAAATAGTAATTTATGTATAGTAATTCAACATTCTTGTAAGAAGTAAAAATATCCTATAATATTATCTGTTTTTCTTTAATTTAATCCATTTTTCTCTTAGAAGATCATCTTATAGTAGGACAATGGGCTTTACAATGTACTAAAAAAATATATATGTTATAATTGAATATAATTTCTATATAATTTTATAAACTCACCTATAAATTCTGAAACAAGATCATTATCACTATCACCACGCATTGTACCTGTTATTTCTTCATCTTCAACCATAGGAAGAAATAAATGAATAAATTCGACCGTATATGGTGGAGCTATTGCTTCTAAAACCTAAAATATAATCATTATATTATTAAACATAACATACATTCCTTTTAAAAATAATAAATAATTTTATAATACCTCTGTAACAAAATATCTAATTAAAGATACATCTGTATCTCCACGTTGCCAACATTGTTTAATGTAACACACGACGGGTACCACGCAACCTCGACTTAATAAATTCACCATTCTATCAATTAACATTTTTTTCATTTCTAACTGTATGGTAAAAAAAAAAAAATAGTATTAATAATTATTCATTTACAATTGTGTATTCATAATTATTTTTTATAAATAATAATATTTATGCAAATATATATTTATTATATTATATAAATGAATAAGATTTTTCAACTTTTTCTAGTTTTCAACTATTTTTTAATAATATTTATAATAAAGAATGGAATGGTTATAAATAAAGAAATGAAAATTGAATTAAATAAATTACAAATAAAAAAATGAATTAAATAAATTTTTTAATTTTTAAATTCTTTTTCAATTTTTTTGAATGGTAGTAAATAATATTAAGAATATATGTTCCAAAAGTGTATATTCTCTACACTCTGAATATTTCTTATTTTGACAATTAAAGAAATCTAGATTTTAAAAAAGAAAAAAATCATTTTATTTCGTTTATAAAAATATAATTTATATTTTTTTTATTATTCTATTTTTACCTGCACAAGTATTTCTAGTTCATCTTGTTTACTTTCAAATAATTGTACAAGAAGTTGTAATACTTTTGGATGTAATAAAGAATGACAAACTACAACTTCATCAAGTAATGCAAGATGTACAGGACAATGTTCTGTACATAATTTAAAATATGATGGCTCTGTTACAGTACACTCTACCCATCTAATTACACCTACACTTACAACAGGAAATCTAAAAAAAAATAAAAATTAATTATATATTATTTTGTTGTAAATAATGATAAAAATAATATTTAGTATATCATACCTTATGCTCTGATATAAAGTTTGTAATTCTGCTATCAATTCAGTAGATCCTTTATTAATATTACAAATATTGTGAACTTTTTCTATAGCTTGAATAGTTGTTTTTAATTCATCTTTATTTAATTTTCGTGAATGTCCTTTTTTAGCTGGAATATCACATACACTAGCTGCATAAGCTAATAAATATATATATTTGGATTTATGTTCAGGATTAATTTTTACGCCTGGTTTAAAAAGTGCATCAACCAATAATTCTGGAATTTATTAATTATAACGTTGTGTGCATTAATTCTGAAAATAATTATAAATAATAATAATAATAATAAATTATATTAATACCTAAGAATTGTGGATTACGAAGTAACTCTATAGGCGGTGGTTCCGCTGTTGAATAATTTCGAAATAATACACTAATATCAGCAGGATTTAAAGTATTTCGTGATAACATAGATGCCAATGCTTGACATGCACCAGGACTACTTGAAGCTCCATTAAGTGCCATTGTTATTGGGGTAACATCATGGTGACTATAAACATACATATAAATTAGAGACAGATCAAAATCTAATTTTTAAATTTACGAAATTTGAATTGAAAACTGTCTGAATCTCAAAATTTTAAATACTTTTTATTTTTATTTCTTTTTTTAAGGATTATTCATTTTATTAAGAATTAAAATTTTAATTTCTGGAATTCTCAAATTCAGATTCGAAAATAATTAATAATAATAATTTTTTACAAATATTTCGAAAAAAGCAAAATGGCAGTACATACATAGAAAAAAGTTATTTAAAATTTTGTTTTCCATAATATATTAAACAATCATTAAAATTGATGAAGATCCTTTCCTATTCTGAATAATTATTTTTTTTTCAGTTAAAAAATGATAAAAAATAATTCTTAAAAAAGAAATTCAAAATATTATTTGTTATTAAATATATCTCCATTATATATATTTAATAAAATATTAAAAAATTTTTTCTTACTTTTGTTGAGCACATTTAGTGATTTCCTGAGAAAGCCTTTTCATCATAAATCCACCACGAGATTCTTGTGCGAGAATTTGTAATAGCACTTGACTATAGACATAAGTATGTTGTCCGTGACACACCATTTTCTAGCAGCAAAAAAATCATATAAATTTATATTTCATTATTTATCATTAAATTATAATATTTAAATATTTTATATTGGTATTTTTATTATTCCATTTATTAATTTTATTTATTAATTTATTTACTTAGATTAAAATTTTTAATTTTATAAATTGAAATTATATTCCAATATATGCATAAGATTTGAATAAAAAGTTCAAAAATTTTATTTATAAGATAATTTATGATCTTAATAATTGTATCCTGATATATGATCTCTTATAGATAATCTGCAATTCTTCACTTCTGAATAGAAAATTGATTGCAATGATTGTTTTATTTATATAAATATTGTATGCATGAAACAAAACAAAACAACATAATGATTAAATTAGAAATATTTTCTATTTAATTCTCTATTTACTTTTTGAAAAAATTTGTTCTTACATATAAATTATTTTTACATATGAATTACATATTTTATACTAACCGCACATTCTTGTATACTTGATTGCCAATCTTCTGTATTTTGTAAAAATCCAGCAATTGCAGTTTTTAAAACTCGTGAAAACACTTCAATTTGTTGAGCAGCTGTTGAAATACTTGTAATTTCACCTTGAAATCCAGCATCAGATATAAGCTATAAAAAATATATATATATATAAAAAAATATATTTATAAAAATTTAAGAAAAAAACTTTTATAATGTACATAAAATATATAAAAATAACTTTTGATTTATAAATAAATATATTGTACATATATGATATATTTATTACACACACGCGCGCGCGCGCACACACACACACACATATATAATACAATATACATAATAAATATACATATATATTGTATATATAATATATACAAAATGTTTTGAATTTTGATTTGTAAAGTTTAGTTCTTAATATCATTAAAATCATATAACATAATCATATAGTATAAATTAAATATAAAAATAAATATAAAACATTTTATAAAAAATTTGAATTATTAAATTATCTTTCTCTATGTTTTTACCTTTATTGTAAAGTTTAACATCAAACAGTCTGGATATTCTTCTGCAAGTCTATAAATAAGTGATCGCCAAGTGGGATGTTGTATCATTTCTGTTAACCAAGCAGGAGTCTAATGCATAAAATATTAAATTTTAAATATTAATTAAAGATTAATCTATAATTTAAAAATCAAATAAAAGTTTACAAACTTACTTCACCCTCCTCTGTGAAGATCTTATCTGCTTTTTTGGGATCAAATGTTTTTAATATCATATCCTTTAAATTATTTTCTACCATTGCTTGAACATCTGTAACTTTAACTCCAGCAAGAATAAGCCATTCTGCAAGAAGATTTGCCATTTGTGCACAAGCTGTATAATTTTTAGATAATAATTCTATTACTTGTTCTGGATTTCCACCAGCTTGGAAATATCTATAAATTAGAATAAAAATATTTTAAAATATAAATATTTTTATATTTGAATTTTTTAAATAAATTTTAAATGTTAATAAATTTAGAAATATCAATTTCATATTTGTTCATTTATATTATAAAATTAAAATTATATTATATTATATAATTATTAATTGTTATAAAAAATAAATACATAAATTAATATATAATAATAATAATTATAAATTATTAATTATATATAATATATATAATTTTAATACACCAAAACACACAATAAACAATATTTTTATAATTTCAATAATAAAACTTAAACAATAATTGAAATTCAATATATGTAATTAATTGCAATAATAAGAGCATAAAGTAATCAATCATTATAAAATATTATACCTCTTAAGTTGTGCGAAAATACCAGGTTCCATAATATAATCTGGTGTTTTAAATTTATCTAAACATTCATTTAATATTTCTTGAGGATTATCAAAATTATCTTCTCCACTACAATCTTCAGTTCTTGTCATTTCTTCTGTCCAAGTTCCACGATCTTCATCATAATCTGATTCCATTATTTCTAAAAATAATAATATTTTATAATAAATAATACTTATATTTAATTTTTTTTTTATCTTTTTTTATTCATTCATTATTTAGAAGATATTGTTAAGATTAACTTGTATTTTAACATTTAAATTTTAATTAAATACAATTAAAACTTAACCTAAAACTTATTTTATATTTAAAATGAAATATTATTAATATTATTTAATTATTTAAAATAAAAATTATTAAAAATATTATTAAAAAAATGTATATTTTATGTAAATGTTATTAAAATTAAAATTTTATTTTTATAATTATTTTTTTACAAAATTTAATATTTATTTAATATTTTTTTATATTATTAATAGAAAATTATTATAATTATGTAATAATATCAAAAAATAAAATTCAAGTGATTATAAAAGTTTATTATTATTAATACTTTGGGTGAAAATATAAATAAACATACTTGTAAAATGTAGTTATCCTAATGTGTATAAGGCGTCTTTATGTATTTACATAGCACGAATTAATATTCATATAAATTTTAAAAATAGGTTAACTTATTTATAAATATATGTACAATTTTATGATATTTCTATAGAATTAATTCTTAAATTTATGTTGTTATAATTGTAAATTAATTTTAAAAATTATTTCAATTTATTAATTACAAACTTAATATTTAAATCTCTTTATTATTTTATATCAATTAAATCATCAATTTAAAAAACTTTAGAAATGCAAATATCTATTTTTTCACATTACATATAATCCTTTGGTAAAGAATTTTTTGTTTTATAAATTTCAATATTTCAATGTAATTTCACTTTTGTGAAAAAATAATTTTTCATTGATACAATACAATACAATACAAAAGTCTTATTTATTCAATCAATAAAAGGTAAATTTTTTTTATTAATAAATTTTTTTTATATCATAAAAATAGCAAATAATATATAATTAAAAATTTATTGATAAATATATGAAAAAATCAGTCATTATTTTATGTTTAAAAATTATGTTTAAAAATTAGATAAATTTTAATTTGATATAGTAATTTTCATAATTTATAATAATTTTCATATATATTTTTATCAGATTAAATTAATAAAATTAAATTACAAAAAAGATAATGGATATATATAAAGGATATATTATAAAAATCACTATAGTTTAATTAAAGAATAATTTTTAAAAAATTTTTAAAATTATTTTGATATTTAATTCAAAATCTGTTATTAATTATATAACATAAATTCATTTATAAATAAATTATATATGATAATTTATTGATAATTATATATGATTTTATTTATCTATCTAAAATTGAATTTTTTTTTGTAATACAAATTTTATAAACAAAATTTATATATTTTAATTTTAATTTTATTAACACTTACTCGAGTTTTATCAATTCACATATAATAAATTTATATAAATATTTTTCAAGTTATATAAGAAATATATTTATAAATAAATTATCACATATAATGAAACTATCATTGAATTTAAAAAAATTCGAAACATCCTATATAGATTATAATTTATATATATCATTTATTAAAATAATATATTAATTTATCATATTATATTAAAAATTTAGAAAGAATTCTTTTCTTAATAAATATTTAAATATATAAAATTCAATAACTTTTTTAGCATATTTAATATTTAATAAAAGAATGTATTTAATTAGATATAATGTAAACCAACCCTTAAGGAAAATATGTGCTTTAGTTCACTCAATATGTATTTGTGAACATTTTCAAGGAATTATACATAGAATTGTATCGAACATTTACGTTGTGTCGTCATACGCGGTGTATTTTCACATATTTTTTTGTCCACTTATATTAGTGTTCAATTTGTTTAATAGTTATAAACGTTTGAATTTTCAGTGAATTTTACTTATTTTTAGCAATTCAAAACTTCTAATGATGTCGAAGTTTTTATTGCTTCTTTGCTTTACTGCTGTCCACGTTCTAGGTATGAATTTTTGAATATTTATAATTTTTATGTTCCTTACAAAAAAAACAATGAAATTTCTTTTTGTATAATCCGAAATTACATTTTTTGTTTATACTTTTATATAATAAATAAAATCATTTTTTATGAAACTTCTTATTATAGTTATATATTACTTGTAAATTTATGGTTTAATTAGAATTTTTTTATCTTTATAATGCATTATTTTAGCAGTGTTTTTAATATACTGAAAATATATATAGTTTCTTTAAAAAATACTATTATTTATAATAGAATTTTAAAAATTAAACATATAATAATAAGATATTTAAAATTATTAATTTGATTTATTAAAATTATTGTTTAAATTAAAATATTTAAAAATATGATATTTTAAATTTTTTTCAATTTTTCATTAATTTTACAATTTACATAATCACATTATTTTATTAGATCTAATCAAAAATAAAGGTTTTAAATATCTAAATTAAATTTTTACATAAAAAAAAATTGTGTTCATTTTTTAGTACTATAAAAATTTATATATAAATTAATAAAAAATTTTTAATATTAAAAATCCATATATACATGTAATTGATACAAGTTATTGAAGTATTTTAATATGTATTATTATTATGACTATAATTACTCATATATTAGTCATATATGACTAATATCTATAGTTTTAAAACAATAAATAATATGACATATCATAAAAAAATTAAAGTTCATGCATTAATTAAATTCTTAAATGTCAAATTTATATGTTTGTATGAAAGAATATAGAAAAATAGATTCTTTTCTATTAATTATTAATATTATTTATTTTAATTAATATTCCAAAATTATTTTAAACTACTTTATTTATTTTAAACTAGACTTTCTCAAGCTATTGTTTTTAATAGTTGATTATAGTTTTTAATAGTTGATCTATTATGTCATTCTAATGATTTAAATTATAATCTTTTATTTTGATTTTTCAATTTTTAAATTTTGTCAGATTATTATATTTTTTTCAAAAGTTATAAATATCAGAAAATATAAGTTTATATATATTTATATATATATTATATATATTGTATATATAATTATTAATAATATATTATTAATAAATATTTAATTTATAATAATGATAACATAATATTTATTTTTTAAAATAATTTTGTATATTCTGAAAGAGAAAAAATGATCTATAAAATTGATTCAAACATGATACAAATTCAAAGAATATTAAATGTGATTTGCTTTAACATATGTGTAATTATTAATATAATATTAGCTAATCAAAGTTTAACTTTTATGAATCTATTATATTATATATCTGATCCATATAAAATGATTCTGCAAATATAATTAATATGATATAATATAATATAATCTAATATAATAGAAATATGATTTATAAAAAAAGTATCTTTACATTAAATATAATAAATGATAATAATTAATGAAAAGACATGAAGACATTATAATTTTATTAATCAAAATATTAATTAGATATTCAATTATTAAATTTTTAAATTTGATTTAAAAAATTAATTAAAATGGAAAAATTTTATTTTATATGTGTATTAATTTAATTTAATTTTAATATTAAAACAGGTGAAGACCAGGAAAATGTTTTATCTAAAAAGAATGATACTCTTCTCACTTCTCCCAGGACATCTTTACAAAATGATTCCGAATATTTAAAAGCAAATATTCTATCAAATAAGAATATTTCCATGACAGATTTAGGAATTATTTCAAACACAGAGAATAAAATAAAGCAACAAGAAGTTATTAAAAATTCTCTTCAAACTTCTACAATTATTCCCAATCATTCTATTGTCATGCCATTAGATATGACAGCTATTTCAATTTCTACAAATGAAACATCTAAAAAAATTTCGGATATAACTAATCCAATAGTTATACATGCTCCAATAAATTCTACCTTGTCTTCTTACACAACTGGTAAATGGACAGTTGTTAATGGAACAGATCAAATTTGTATTGTAATACAGATGTCTGTAATGTTTAATATCTCTTATGTCAACATTAATAATAAGGTTTGTATGAAATGTAGAACTTTATAGTTTACCACCAAATAATATAAACATATCATATTAAGATAGAAATATAAGTTGTAAATGTTATATATCAACAATCAATTATTGGATTTCATATTTATTAATAAAATTAAAATTATAGAACATTATTGCTTATATAAAAATGGTATATCAGAGATGACATATATTCATTAAGGATTAAAATAATTTATAATATTATGGTACTAAATTTCTAGATTTGAAATCAATTAATTTGTTTTTTTATAATGATTAATTTTTTTTATTAGATGTATATTTTTGTACATAATATCCCATCCATTTTCTATCTATATACTTAAAAATTTTTTGTTTTAATTTTTAATTAACAAATTTGATGTTTTCTAACCAATCATTTGAAAAATCATTTATTTGAATAGATTTGTCATTTAAATATTTTGAATATTTTATTGTATATTTTAAAAATATAAACAGAAATATATATAAAAAAATATAAAATTACTTTTAAATTTTTATATAAAAATAAAATTTAAAAAATTTTTTTTATATCAATTTTTCATTTAATATTGATGAATTTTTATTTAATTATTATATAATTCAATTATGTTAAATTATCAAATTTAGTTTAAATATCAATTGATTCATTCAAACTCTATATATTTACTTAAAATATATATACATGTTATATAATAATGATAAAACTAAAATATGACGAATATATATAAAATTATTTTTTTTACTTTTCAATTATTTTGAATTTTATATAACTGTTTATATTTTATTAATATTTTATTTCAAGAAAAATAAAAAAAAATTAGATTAAAAATATTTTAATAATTATATACATAATATATATATGTATGTCATATGTATGATTATGTATATAACACTAATCCTAATTTATTATAGTTATTTAAAAAAAAATTTATATATTATTTAATTTTTCTTATTATATTTGTAATAAATATTGCTACTATATAAAAATTCATTGTCTATAGATTATCACATTTATTATTTATACACATTATATATTATTTATTTATTTTTCAGTTATTTTCAATATCTTCTTTAGAATCAATATACAAATAAAAAATACATGAAAATTATTATGTAAAATCCTTTCTCATTTTTGATAGATCTATGAAGAATGAACTAAGAATATAATCTATTATATATCACTAATATATTATATATAATATATAATATATATGTATAATATATAATTTATCACAATTTTTAATTCAAAATAACTATTAAACATTATGATAAAGTTTTGAACATCCTAATAAAAATTATATTTTACATTTTTCAAATATGATTTACATAGAATAATAGAATGCCGAATTCTATTATTTCCATTCTAAAAAATTAGATTCATTAAACTTAAATAAATTTAATGAGAATAAAAAATATATTATATATATTTATATGTATTATATATATTTATGTTTTATGTTTGTTGAAAAACTTTATCAATTCACATTAAATGAATTTTTTTAATTTTTCTTGCTATTGTATCTTTAAAATATTCGTAAAGAATATTGGTTATTACTCACTTTTGTAATTTCAGCATTTACTTATTATGTATTTAAAATTTCTTTATTTTGCATATTTCTGTCACAAAATCAATTTTTATTTTTAGATATTCATTTATATTATATTAATCTTTACAACACTTATATTTTTAATATTTCAAAATTATTTTAGTATTAAATTATTATTATTAACATAAAAAATTAATTTTTCAGACATCTTTTATAACATTCGATATACCAACAGATAATGTTACTACAAAAGCAAGTGGATATTGTGGAAAACTGGAACAAAATTTGACATTAGAATGGTCTGCTAAAAATATAACTAATGGTAGTATGACATTGCATTTTATGAGAAATGCAACTGAAAATGATTATTCTCTTCACCATTTGGAAGTCATTCTTCCAGCATCAGATTTTCCTTCAAATTTAAAACTGAGTAAGAAATATATTTTATTATTAATAACATTTTAAAAAAAATATTTTTATATATATATTATATTATACTATATTCTTAAAAAATATTAGGATATATATTAACTTTTTTAACTTTTTAATATAAGATAATTCATATTTTTGTTATGTAAATAACAGTAATATTTTAAAAGTAAAATTAATTTTATTAAAGATTTTATTAAATAAAATAAAATAAAATTTTTAATAAATAAAAAAATTTTTTTTAATATCTCAAGAATTAATATATAAAAAAAATTGTTTCAATATAAAAAAAAAAATAATATATTTGAAATATATAAATAATAAATATAAATATATAAAATGATTTTCAAATTGTCTTGAAAATTTTGATTAAATCAAATCTTTTCTTTAAATTATTATATTTTAAATTAAAAATACTAAAAAAAAAATATTTTATATTTTATAACATTAATCAATAATTATTGCTAGATATTCAATATTTCGTAAAATTTAATGAAAATTTATATAAATAACAAATATTTTATTATATAATTTATATTTTTATATGTATATATATTTATATTTTAATTAAATATATTCTTCTTAATAGATGGATCAGTATCTTTAGTACATGAAACACCTGATTTTGAAGTTAGATTATCTAATTCTTATAGATGTTTAAAACAACAAACACTCAACTTAAAACAGAATAATAGTAATGAGACATCTGGTTATTTAATTGTATCAGGACTCCAATTTCAAGCATTCAAAGTTGATAATTCTACTATGTTTGGTTTAGGTAATGAGTTCAATATTCAATATAATTGTATGTATTTAAAAAATTAATTTTTATATTTGTATACTATACATTTAAATATACTTTTTTAATTCATATAAAAAAGTAAATAATATTACTATTGTATTGTAGCTCATTAATTTTAAATTTTATCTAATTTTTAATTTATAGGTAATTTATAGGTAATAAAAATATAAAAATTTAATTAAATCAATAATATTTATTAATAATAATTATTTATTATTATTTTACAGCCAAAGATTGCGCTTTTGATACACCAGACGTCGTACCAATAGCAGTAGGCTGTGCATTGGCAGGATTAGTGATTATAGTATTGATCGCGTACTTGATTGGTCGTCGTCGAAATCAAGCTCATGGCTATCTTAGTATGTAATGTTAATATGTTTTTTATTTTTAATTTTTTTCGTTGATTCAGTGAAAATTTCATTATTTAGTTTATATAATGTATTATAATGTTAGCTGCAAAACTTAAAAAAAGATATTTCCCAAAAATCATATATTAAAAATTGCAATACGAACTTTTAAAAATATAATTAACAGAAAAATAAAAATATATAAAATTTATGATTTTATTACATCATGTTCACAATCATGTATGATATCTCTGAATTATAAAACATTTTATTTACATATTCAAATAATAAAATAATACAATATATAACATATAAACTATTATTATTATTATCCCGATTTTCATTACTATTGATTTAATTCATCACTAAAATTAAATCATGTTACTAAGAATTATGTCAAATTTGCAAAAATCTAAACTCAAAGTTTAATAAAAAATTTTATAAAATTCTCAATTGGTTGCTAAAATATGAATGAATGAAATGAATGCAATGTCTCTATAATTATAAATTGTCTTAAATGATTATTAATATTAATATTAATATTAATTTAAAAAATCAGTATATATTTATTATTATCATATTATTATATTTATTACTATATATTTAATTAAAAAATTTTTTTAGTAGAAATTTTTTTTATTTCAAGATAATTTATTGAATTTTCAATGCATATTCAAAATTTTTTTTTATTATTTTTATCTATAATCCACATTATACTATAATACTATTTATATATTATACTATTTTCTATCTATAATTCTAAGAGAATTCTATTCAAAAATCAACCATTATGAATTTTTTTGAAATTACATTTTTCTAATTTTTCAATCAAATTTATAGTGTAAATAAAAAAGAATTAAATATTTTTTTAAATTAAATATTTTATGAAATTGTCTTTTTTTCCAGTTTATATAAGTTTTTATGCTAGATTTTGATTTGTATCAATATTTTTGCTTGTAAATATTATATATTTATAAATAAATAAAAACTTTATATTATATTTTTATTAGTTTTATAAGTAAATAATCTATTTACTTTTATCACACTTTTTATGTATAATAAAGAATGATTATTTTTTATTTAAAAAGATTTTTATTTATAATTAAATAATAATAAGCAATAATTTAGTAATTTTCTTTTTTTTATATGAGAAAATATGATAATTTGGTTTTATTAATATATTTTAAATATTTTAAATAAAAAAAAGTAAATTAAATACAATATAATTTAAAATAAAAATAATTTAAAAAATAATTTAGAATATTGATATAAAAAAAAATTAAAATAAGAATAATGATATAAAAATTAATAAAGAAGTAACATAATTTCAATTTTTTTTTTAAATCTAAAAAAACATAATATGTTTAAAATAATTCTTATTTTTATCACGAATGCAAAGTGATTTTTGAAATTAATTATCACGCGATTAGATATTAAATTTGATAAAGGATTAGATGCTAAATTTGACGAAGAAATGAATTAATTATTTTTACTCAATTTTTTTTCTATAAGGTTACTTAAAATTGTGATTATGATTTTACAAATTATTATAAGTTTCGAAAGGAATAATAATAATATTAATATAAAAAAGATATTCAAATATAATAAACTTATTAGCGATTTATATTTTTTTTTTACTTATTAAATTAAAATTTAAAAAATGTCTATAAATATATGCTTATATTTTTTTTTATAATAAATTAATAAAATAAATATATATAATTATTTAAAAATTATAAATTTTAATAAAAATGGTTAATGAATTAAATAATTGTAACGAAATATATAATTTTTTTAAAAAAATAATTATACATTAAAAATTTTTGTTAAATAAGATATTCATATAAATTCTTTTTTTTGTCTAATCTAAATTTATCTAAATTTAAATATGTCATTTATATCATTATCCAATTATTTGATATGTGTTTGATTGATATGTGTTTTATTGAAATATAAATAATAAATATAATTAAATGATCATACAATTTGGAAATTGATTGTCGTATCAATCTATTGTATATTGAATTATCCGTGTTCTGCTATGACTGTAAAAAATATGTTCTACGTTTTCTAACAACAGATGACATAACCTAACCTATGCACCTGCGTATAGTTATGCATTAATATCCCCTCTACTTGATAAATAAATGAATACAGCTAGCAAGTTACCACGGAAAATTTACGTTAAAAGACTTGACATCTTCTTCAAACTTTTTCGTTATAAATCTGAGGTATGCTAATATTATTTATTTTTTACTTTTGTTGCATCTATGTATCATTTTATATTATACAACAAGGTTAATACTATTTTTTATTATTTTTTATTTAACTATGTTCATAATGTTAATAATTATTTATAAAAATTGTATAAATAAAAATTTGTAGTGCAAACATTGTTCTGGATTTTTTACTTGGAGTAAAATTATAGTGCTATATGTAATATTATAATTTTATGTTATATGATTTTTATTTTATTTTTTTTATTTTTATTCTTATTTTTTATTTTATTTTTATATTTAGATATAAAAAATAATAGATATATTCAAATGTATAATATTAATAATATTTTCTTATGTTTCTTATTCATCAATATTTCTTATACAATTTAAATATTTTTTTAATTTATACATATTTTATTATGATATGATATGATTTTATTATAATTTATTTATATTATATATATTCTTTTATTATATCAATAATAAAATAACTAAATAGTCAAAAATAGTTAAAATTAATTTTATTTAAAAATATATTATCAAAATATTAATATAATTATATCAATGTAAAAAGTCATTTCGGATCTCATTAAATTCATTTATTATAGTATAAAAGTAAAATTTTTCAATTTATTACTATTTAATATATTTTAATATATAACATAAATGATATAAGATAATTAAAATGATATGATATTTAAAAAAGAACATTTTCAATTAATATTAAATAAGTACAATTATTTTGTTGTTTATATTATTTATTTTATAGAATAAAATATTATATATAATAATAAATATTATTTAAAAAAAATATAAATTTTAATTGTTTTTTTAACATACATATTAATAAATTATAATAATAATATAAATGGATATTTAAAAAATATATATGTACATAGAGTTTTGTTCTGAAAAAAATTTAAAAGTAGTTGTAATTATATTTATAAATATAATAAAAATAATAAATTGATGTTAAAGTAAATTATATAAATAAATCTATTATAAAAATTAAATAATGTAATTTTATTATTTTTTATAATATATAATAAAATAAATTTTGTACAAATATAGTTAATATAATTAATAGAATATAATACATTTAAAAAATTTATTCATTGAGTTAAATATTTAAGAATCAATTTAAATATTCATTTTATGTGATTTTTAATTGTTTTTATTAAAATATTTAATAAATTATGTAGTGTATAGCTGTTGTGTGAAATAATTAAATAATTATATATATAAAATGATTATTAAAAAAATAATGAACTTATCACTAACAAATAGCTTAAAATTTTTATTTAATATAAAATAAATATTGTATTATGTATTTGATAATGTTAGTAAATTATTATGTAAGATATTTTTTGTATAATATTATATATGTATATTTTTTTCAGAATTCTAATTGAATTATCTTGTATCTAATTCAGTGAACATATCATAACATATCAATTTAAAATTTTTTAATTTTAATTGATATTAGCATAAAAATAGCATAAATATTAAAACATATTACAAATATCTTTTTTTTTTAATTTATTAATTTTGCATATATCAAATTTTCGATTATATAATTTACATAATTTATCATTTTACACATAAAATAATATAATTCATAGCAAAACAAAATTGATAAAAAAATATCTCATGAAATTCATTGCGATATTTTTACATTGTAACCTATCAATATTTATATTTATATTTTCTAACAGAATATTTATTTGATTAAAATATATTCGAATATTTTTATGATGTTTTTTTCGCATATTTTTATTATATAAATATTTCAAGAAATCTAATATAATTTTAATAATTATGACATATTTTATATTATAATATTATATTAGCTATAATATTATTTTTAAAATTTAAGTTTAATATATATTGTTTAAAATTTTAACATACATTCAAATATTTGAGAGAGTTATTAGTGAGGAATTAAAAAAAATGTGAAATTTTTAATTTAAATTATGATCTTCTTATGTTTTTTTTTTTTATATAATATTAATAAATATTATATTATAAATTAAAATTGAACAATGCAATATAGACAAAATTGATTAGACATTTCTATTTTTTTCATATTTCATATTTTTAAGTTATCTAAGAAAATAATTCATTTATTTTGTGATTAATCTTATTCTTGATGATATACTCTCATAAATTATCAAAAAATGTTGTTTTATTTGCTGGTAATTGGTGTATACTTTTTTATCGAGTAAGACTACATGTTTTTAATTTTGATTTTAGATTATATGATGATCAATCTAAAAACATTATTTTAATATCATTATGAAATTCTATTTGTATTTTTTAATTTTGTGTTTTGAAATATTGTCTCTTGAAAGATTATTAATAATATTCAATTTTTCTAAATTTTTATATTAATAAATTATGTTATTTAATTTATTATAAAAATCTATGATGTAATTTGATAAATTATCAAATTACATTATTGAGAAAGAAAATTTTAATCTCATATTAATTAAGCATTACATTATAAATTTTAGTAATAAAGATAATGAAATATGATATATTGAAATTATGTACAATAAAAAAAGTGATGTAAAATTGATTGTATAAAAATTTTGAAAATTACTATTTATGTAAAAAAATAACTTTGTTATATTTTCAGCATCATTACTATGATATTGTTCCATTTTCACCATTTCATATGCCCAGATTAGCAATAAAACAAATTTTTTTGAGAAATTTTTATGAAAATATATCAATATCTGAAAAATTATCCTGGTATAATTTGATGGGCAAATTCAGCTGCACAATGGCAAATTCAACTGCACAACAAAAATTAAATCAAACACCAATGGAACCTTTCTTGGAAACATATTATAATTCTAGCAATGGTTATGAAATTCCTTTAACATGTCCATCAGAAAATTTAGCATGTGAAAGCAATATGCAAACAGTCGTTCTTGGTACAGATACATGTGTTGAAACTTCAATGTCCTTGAAGGATAAGTATATAACTGATAAGCAGAGATATAAAGCAATGAGAAAATGGAAATATTCTAAGAGAGGTAAGATTATTATTGTGTGCATATGTACATGTATATGTAAAATGAAATGCTTGATATTCATTATATAATTTTTCCAGAAAAGCTGACCTCTAATTCTGAAGAGTGTTTTATTTTAAGAGTATTATCCTTCAACATTTTGGCACAATATTTACTGGAAACATATCGATTTCTATACAAAGAACATGACAAACAAGCACTATGTTGGGAGATTAGGAGGCAACTTCTCTTAGAAGAAATTTTAGCAGCACAAGCTAATGTTAGTTTCTAATAATTTTATATACATTTCTATACTACTGCTTTCTTAGTATCATATTTATTTCAACTTCTAAAATGTTTTAATATTTTAATTTCTAAAATTAAAATTAGCAACATTATAATTAAAATTAAGATAATTATTAAATGTGATAAAAAATAAAATATTTTATGATTATAAAGAAATATTTTATCTTTACAATATTAATATTTTAAAATGTTAATTCAAAAATAAAAAAAAAATATATTTTTTCGTTCAGAGTTTCGTTTTTGATTATCTATAAATAAATTTTTAATTTGAATAAATAGAAAATAGATTTTTAATATCGGAAATTTGTGATTATATACATAAAGGCTTAAAAGTCATTTTATAATTTTTGTTAAGATCACTTATCACTTTACAATCAAATTTGAAAATTTTATTTTTTAATGTAAATTATTATTTAAGAGTATGTAAAAAATGTATATTATTCTTCAGGTGATTTGCCTTCAAGAAATGCAGGAAGAACATTTGGAAGAATTTTTAATTCCATTCAAAGAATTGGGTTACAATTATTTATACAAAAGACGAACAAATGATAAAAAAGATGGATTGCTATTTCTATATCATTCTGATCAACTCACTTTAATAGACTATTCAAAAGTTGAGCTTTATCAATCTGGTATAGAATTATTAAGTAGAGATAATGTTGGAATTATTGCAAAACTGGCAGTTAAAAAGAATCCTCAAATACAATTAGTAATTGCTACAACTCATTTACTTTATAATCCAAGACGAAATGATGTAAGATTAGGACAAACTCAACTTCTTTTAGCAGAAATTGAAAGGGTTGCTTTTCTAGAAAATACCATGTAAGTAATTTTTAGAAGTATCTTATTTATTTCAACTTTTATTAAAAAAAATGTATTTGTAAAAAATATGTTTTGAATATATTCAAATATTATACAATTTTTTTCAATATAAGTTTTCAAATATGTATTTTATATATCCAGAAATTCTATATAACTTTTATAATTTTCTAAACTTTTACCATTTTTTTCATAATTATACAAATCTTTAAATGCTAAAGGCATTAAAAGTTTGTGTGTAAATAATATATAAGGATGAAAAAAAATATGACAAATTTTAATTAAAATTTGAATCCACACATTTTGATTAATGATTTGGAGTTTTACACTCATTTAAAACATTTTCTTGTCTATTTTTCATCATTTTGCACTTACTAAATCTTATAAATATAAATATTAAATATTGAATTGGCAAATGAATTCCTTTTTTGTTGAGATCTTTGATTTGGTTGCATTTGTAATAATAAAAAAAATAAGAATGCAAAAAAACAAGAATGTGAACTGATATTATATATTCAGCACATATGAACCATTCTGAATAATTAGCTTAATAAATTAAATTATTAAATTTAAGAATTTATACAAGATATATGGATTTTCTGGATGTAATATATTATAAAGAATAATATAGAATGATCAAAAAGAAATTAAATAATTTCATATTTAAATATTTTTTATGTATGATATAATAATTAATGCTGAATTTTTTTTAATGATTATATTATAAATTTTAATTACACATTGTATTATATCACTTAAGATGATTTTAAATTTTATATATATTTTTAATTATTCCTATCTATTTGCATGTATTTTATAAAATATAATTAAAACAATATCAATATTATTACATTTTAGCACTAGAATATTAATGAAAAAAAAATATATTTCAGATAAATCATTTCATTTATTTGATTAAAGTGATTTAATTTTGACAGGACGGGTTCTAAATATCTTCCAATTATATTAATGGGTGATTTTAATTTGGAACCTCATTCTGGAGTGTATAAATTTATTGTTGAAGGAGCATTTGAATATCAAGGAAAAGGAAAAAATCTTGAACAAACAGAATACCGACCTTTATCAAATTCTCTTATTCCTCCTCGACTTTTTATTACTGATAATTGTCAACATTTTAATGTATTAAAACATAGATTACATGGAGAAGGAACAGATAAAGTAATGGTATGTTAATAATAATGAATAAAAATAATAATGAATAATAATGAATAAAAAATTAATAATAATTAAAAAAATATAAATATTCAATTATGAATGAAGAAATATTAAATTCTTAATTTTTTTTTTCTTATGTTTTATTAAATATATACTTACATATATATTTACAATCTAGTTAATTCAATTATATTATACATATTTTATATTCAAAGATTTGAAGTATGTGAATATATAATTTTTTTTTAATTAATTACATATTTAATTTCTCTTAAAATATTTAAAGTATTTAAATGAATTAAATACTTTATCTGTTACAGCTGGAAAGTAGTGAGCATCAAAAATTAGAAGAAAATATTTCAGCAAATAATTCATCAAATTATTGCGAAGTGAATACAGATACAACAAATCTTCAAACAATAGAAATTGCGGATGATTATCATGTAAAATTCTGTTCTGGTACTTTAACACATCCTTTCCATTTTAATAGCGTATACAAACATAAAAATTATCATGGAGAACGGGAAGTTACAACCAATCAGGGCGAATGGATTACTGTTGATTATATTTTTTATAGTGGTTTAGAACTTCTTGAAAAATATAATTTACCTACGAAATGCGAAAATTTACCTACAATACCTAATTTTGCAGTCGGTAGTGATCATTTTTGTTTAGGAGCGACTTTTAAATTACATAAAAGCAAACTTTAGAAAACTGTTAATATTGTGTTAATATAGAGTGTTAATATATTCATGGAATACTTTTGGAAAGTGATTTTAGAGATCAAAACAAATATAAAATTTGATTAAAATTAAAGCTTATTTATCGAAATTATAAGTAATTAAAATTTCTGTTGAATAAAGACAAAATGAGATAATAATACAACAAAGATAGAAATGTTATATTCTATCTCTGTTTCAAGGTAGCTTATGAAAACTTATAATATACTTATAACTTAATTACTTATAATACAATATATATACCAATATTTCAACCAATATTTTTGTATCAATTTTTGTGTTTATTTTAGCCTCAAGAATCAACTTTCCAAGAATCTCACAAATATATGACATTCTATATAATATAGTAAAAGGTTGTTAATTTTGACACATAGAACATGTTTTTATATTAAATGAATGAAAAAAATAATATAAAAGATAATATAAAAAATATTATTTTGTTTAAAAAATTAAAAAAGTCGCTATTTTCCTTCATTATAATTGATAAAAATAGAAAATATTGTAGTTTACAATGATTTATAATATAGAATATGGTATATATTGTGTAGATTAAAATATTTATGTAGGATGTAAAGACTAAATTTATAATACAAAATTATTGTTCTTTATGTATACTGATATTTTCATTATTATACTTATTTTTTCTGATATTTTAGTAAATATAATTATATTTTTTTAAATATTTGCATCATAATATTTTTAAATTATAATATTTTTTGATTTGAAAATTTTTTTATATTTAGGATAAAAAGTAATTTAATTGAAGTGAAATTTTATTTTATTTCATATAAAAATGTTTACATAAAAAAATTAATTTATGTTTATATATATATATATATATATATATATATATATATATTTTAATTTAAACTTTTTAATAAATTATTAAATTAAAATTTAAATGAATAACTCTTAAATACATTTAATATTGAATATATTGGCAACTAAGTAATTGATTTTTTTTAGAAAATCAAAGACAATTTTTTCATGGAACTAAATAACTTTATTCTGTAATGTGTTGCCCATTTTGATCAATGACCTTTTGCCATCTTGATTTTGATCAATAACCTTTTGCCATCTTTCAGGCAGCATCATAATCCCACGTTCATAAAATTTCTGGTTTTTATTAGCAAAAAACTGAATCAGTCTTTGAGTGAAAAATCACCAGAACGAAATTTGTCAAACCAATTTTGACACTGCCATTCTTTTAAGGCTTCATCGCCATAAACAGCACATAACTTTTTGTGAGCTTGCGATGCGTTTTTCCCTTTGCGAAAATAAAAAAGCAAAATATGACGATAATGTTCCTTTTGATTTTCCATTCCACGAACGCCAAACGAAAACTACGCAACCGATCAAAAAACTTTTTTACTGATTGACAGCTGAATTGCCAACTATCAAATAACAAAATGTGTTTTACATTTGGACTACACCAGCAAACCTAAAAATTCAACTGAAGCCATCTATGAGTGAAATCCGCAATTACTTAGTTGCCAATCCAATATATTTTAAATAAATTTTATTAAATATTATATTATTATATAATATATTTGAATTTTTCAATATTTAAATTTTTGTCTGGATACGAAAATGTCTGGAAATGAAAATAGTAAATAATAAAAGAAAGAAAAAAATTAAAAATATTAAAATTGAGCATCATGAAAATGTCATATGAAAATGTCGCAAATGAAAGAAAAAAGAATAGAAAAAATAAGAGAAAGATAAAAATAATATACGAATTGATTGCTAGCGTCATCTTTTGAGTATCAAAGATATTTTTTTAGTATAAAAAATGAGAATCAGCGCCATCTGTTGAATGTTTCAGAAGAATATTTTCAATATTCAAAAGATGGCGCTGATTCAATATTTAAATTATATTATCATATCTTTAAAAAATTATTTAGGAAATAATACTATAATTAATTTTATCTATCTCTATTTTTCTTTTATTATTTTATTTTTTATCTATGTGTTTTTTATTTTTATTTTTGGCTTTCTCTTATTATTTATTTTTTTTATTTATATTGCTCTGTAAAATTTATGCACTCAAAAGAGTTTCAATATTTAATCAATTTTATTATATTCTTTATATTCTTTAATTTATTGATGAAAAATTTTACTAGAGATCATTCCAATTTTTATATATCGTAAATATGTTTTGAAATATGGAACACAAAATCCTATTAATTTTATTATCTATCTCGTTTGTAATAGACAAAAAATATATTTATACGTAATTTTATATATTAAATAATATAACTTATTTATTGCAAAAACTTCATTTTATTTTTTGAATTTATTAATATAAACTAATTTAAATTATATTACTAATATTTTTTATAATTGAAATATAATAAGGATTAATTCAATAAAATATATCACAATGATAAAATTCATTTATGTAAAATACCATGACTGACTTTTATTTATGTTTTATAATTTAATAACGAACGATACACAGTATTATATTGTACAAAATTCAATTCATCAAATTGAAAAGTGCAGAGCATCTTTAAATTATATATAATTTAACAGAATTTTAATAATCAATTTAACATATAACTTAAAGAAGAATTATGCGATGAAATGATATTACAGATATTAGACATGTAATGTCACGTTCTATTAAATGATTCTACATCAAAATATATTTCAGAAAGCAATATTTAATAAAGCAATATATATCTTGTTATAAATATTTGCAATTAAAACTGAATATTATTTTAATTACAAGACCAAATATTCAAATATTCCATGTAATATTTTTTCAAATTGATCAAATGTTTCTTATATTAAAATATTTGATAACATCATATACATAATAATAGTTAAATATATTATAAAATATATCTATAAGAATGCTGAAAATTTTCAACTATTGAAGCTGTATTAATCTATTGTAGAATAAAACATATTTAAAACATATAGAAGCAATTGTAGAATAAAATTATATTTAATGGTTATAAGATTCTACAACAAAAATTTGATTTGAAATATCCATTTTTAATCGCAAATAATGATGATTATATTGTATTGTATATTATATTTTAAAAATATTTAATTCGAATATTACGTCTTGTGATTCATTTCACGATGTTAGATTATAATTAGCAAATTAATATCAATATTAGATATATAAACAGCACTTTTCATTGTGAGAAAGATAATGATTTAGTTATTGATCGTGCATTATTGAATTGTTCGTAAAAGTAAAAACATGAATATTGTCTTTTTTACTAAATAGATTTAAACGGATTTTGAAAATTTTGTTATTTTTTATTTTTAAATAAAAATTAAAATTGAAGGTTCATATTTTTACGTTAAGAATATAATTTGAAATGTAATAATTTGTGTTTACTGAAAATTATATCCATTTTTTATCATTATATTATATCAACTAAAACAATTGCATTCATAGTTTTTAGATCAAGTCAGATTCTTTGGTACTGAATGATTTTCCTTATCGCGTTCATACGTATAACTATGAATATTCACATTTTAATAACAAAGTATATATGCAACTATATAATATATTCTTTTTCTTTAAATAGAAAATTATTGATAGTAATCGCATATTTCTGATAAAGAAGGATACATTATTCTTTAATCGAATATTTTAATATTTACGATTTTAGGCAAATTTCATTTGTTTATTTTTTAATTATGAAAAAAGTCTAAATTTTTAAAATAAATTAATTATCAATTTTCAATTTTCGTTTAGAAATAATAATCATAAATACTTATCTAAAATGTATAATTTACTATTAATTTTGACATGTTTTATTTATATCGAAAATCAGGCTTTATAGATAAATCTATAATATTTCTTACGAACATCCTATTCATTTTCACAATATGTTACATCCGTATTATTAATATTTTGAGTTTTAATTTTACACGTTTAGTTGTTTAAAGTAATGTCTGCAAAACACTGACATCATTGAGGGCGGAGCATCAATTTTACATAACAATTTTTCTTCTTTTTCCGTTAATTTTTCTAAAGCTAAAGTGTATTCTCTGTCAAAAACACCTGAAATAAACAAATAAACAATTCATAATAAAGAATAAAATGAATACAATATAATATAATATAATATAGTACAATATAAAATAAATATAATACATATTATAAATAAATATAATAAACAATAAAATAAAAAATAAATACATATTTAAATTTATGTGTAATAATATTTATATTATTTTTTGTTTTAGCTGTTAATTTTTTTTATATAAATTAATTAGCTATTAATTTTATATAAATTGAAATATATAATAACAAAATTAATTATATTCATTAAATTCTTGATGTGTTAATTATTTAAAAAAAGAAAACAAAAATGTAAATTTAAAAAATTAATACTTGATATATATATTATAAATATATGTATTATGAACTTTTTTCCGAAATTGAAAAATGAAAAAGAGTTTTCCGTATTCAGTTTTTATATACACATTCAATAAAATTAAAAAAACTATTATTATCAATATACATAGTTATTTTAGATTTCATTGTATTTTTTATTGTTTTCGAATTTATTTTATAATTATCAAAAATTAGTATCTTTTACGGAGACATACTTTCAATTTTTGATGCCATATTAAATATTTTGATATTCATTTTGATATTATGATTCATTTTGAATATTTTGATATTAATAATAAAACATTTATAAATTATATTTATAATAAAATTTAACTATCCTTTTTATTATATGTTTGCGGTAAATTGAAATATAAATAAATATCTAAATAAATAAAAGGAATGAAATAAATTCTATTTTATAATTTAATAAAAATTAGCATACTTTGGTCAATATTTCCTCTTCCCAAAACTGTAAATGCCAGAAACAAAATATCTCGATATATAGAAAATAGCGGTTGATTAGATGATTGATTTTTACTTCTTTCTAAGGCCACTCTTTTTATAGGTTCCGCTAAATCATTTCGTCGAACGTTTGTGATTACCGATTGCATTAATCTAAAATATATAAAAATAATAAGTGAAAAATTATAAATGAACATGGAGTAAATTTTTATAAATAAGAATTTTTAAAGATCTTTCATTCGTTAGTAATTATTATAAATAATAAATGAATAATTAAAACATAATAATCATATAAATGAATGAAAACTATATTACTTATGTTTTTAATTTAAAAAAGATATTAATTGAAATTTTTCTATGTTTATAAAATTATGATGATATTTTATTCTATTATTTTCTTAAAGAATTAATTATTTCTAAAATTTAAAAGCAATATTTATGAATAATTTCGACAATTTTTTAAAAAATTTTTTGCCTATAAAATTTTTTTATAATAAAAATTCGAAATAATAAAAATGAAATTTAAAAATATTTTTTTATTTATTCTTATTCTTTGATTATTTGATTTTTTTTTATTTCTTGATTATTAAATTTTTAAAATAATTGATTTTTATTGATGTTGCATTCAATAATTTATATATTATTTGGAAAATATCAGTTGTGAGAATAATTTGAAAAAGAAAATTCCTATTTTAAATTTGTAAAAATATAGAATATTTAGGATTTTTCTTCAGGTTTTAAATAATATGCTGATGTTTTAGTGATATCAATGTTTCTATACACTAATTGTATTTACATTACTATTATCAATATTATATTGATCAATAATGAAATTATTAATAAATAAATTATTATAAATAAATTATAAATAAAATAAGGATGTTTTTTTTATTACTAATCCTGGATATGTATATTGTATATTTTATTAATATAGAAAGTTACGTTAACTTACGTTTTGTCATCTGCAATATTTAACTTCCATTGAAGATACATAGGTAAGCGATCCATGTGAAGTCTTTCATTATCCCACATGGTTTTAACACCTACAGCATTATAATTTATGTGTTCTTTCTTCTTATCATTGCTTAGCCATAGATCAGGTAAATGACTCGTTAAATTAATTCTTTCGAAATACCATATAAGATTCCAATATACTATTGGATGTTCCTCAATAAACTTATGTTTAATAAGACACGCGTCACCCTCTTGACTTAAAACACTTTCTAGTTCTTTTCTTAAAACTAGAGGATTTAAGTATGGCACCGTAATAGGTTCTAATAATTCTCTTGGTTTATCTAATAATTCAACCAAAGCTCCCATTAGAGGATCACTTTTCTTTTCATTTTCCTCGCATCTTTATAAGTAAGAAAATAATATAAATAATATACATATGTAATTTATAAAAAAAATTATATTATAATAACTTTGTAAATTTAACATACCTATAATCTAATATTGTAATAGTAAGTAGAGGTACTGTTGCTTTATCACAGTACTGACAAACTGTATTTAAATTCGAATCTTCTGGCTGCCAACCAGCCATTATTTCTTCATCATAAAGAATAGTGGCGCAATGATGACATCTACTTGCACTAGATAATACAAGCTCAATAGCAATCCGTTCTTCTAATTCTCTCGATCCTTTTGGATATAAACATTCAGCTAAATCGTATAACGCATACGGATCTAGATTTCCATCTCCTATTTAAATATAGCAAATTGTTTGGAAATCATGCGTATATATTACATATATACAGGATAAGAAGGCCAAATTTTATCCTTCAATTTTGTTTGATACTATCAATATCATTGATATATTTATTGTGATTCTTCATTTTTCACTTATTGTTTTTTTTTCTATGTTTAGCAAAATATAAAAAAAATTCTCGTTGAATTATATCAGATTTTAATATCATTTTTTAAATAAATATGTAGTTTGAAATTTGATTTTTTGACACTTATTCAATATTATTCTCTAAGATCGCTAATTTCAACTATTCGTGAAAATCTTTGAAACTTATTAAAAATTATAAATAAAAGTTTTATTATATTTTGTTAATACAAATAAATTTTTGAAATTGAAAATTTGAATATATATTAAAAAAACATTAGAGAGACATTATTTGGATTTCTTACCCTATAATTTTGTATACTTTCTTCATTTTTTGTTATATAAATAAAAAATTTAATTTTTACAAACCAGTTACTTTAAGAGGTTCATTTCTATCTTGTAAAGAACCATCTGTCATAGAATCCAACGATTCGTGCGATGCTCCATGTGTTATTTTATATTCGCGTTCCTTTAATTTCACTGGAGTACTTGTTGCAGAAATAGCTTCCTTAATTTCGTCAAATTTTTTAACTACCGTCGTAGCAGCAGATTTTAAACTATTTAAACCACCAAGTATTATTTCATTGGATTTCTTTCCCGTCAAACTAGTAGGACTGAAACAAATAATATTCTTGATAATGATTTGATATAATTAATATTAATATATAGAAAATAATCTAAAACTTAAAGAATTAACAATTTTCATCAAAATAAGTGAAAAGAGATTATTATAGAACCTAAAATAAATTTTTTTAGCATAAAATTTAAAATATTTACTATTAAATTTAATATTATATATCTTTCTATAAAATGAAGAAATAAAAATGGAACAGGCACAAAAAAAGAATTTGGATTTCTTTTTGAGGACTCAAAAAAAATATAATCTAAAAATATAATCATAGATATATTTAGTAATCAATTATGAATAAAATAAATTCATATTGTATAATATGAAAAATGAGAAAATAATATATGAAAAATTATTCAATTGAGTTCTATGGAATGATTTTAATAATAATTTTTGACAAAAGCGAAAATAAAGCTTTGTGATTTATCTACATTCAATAAATTATAAAATTGACTATAAAATATTTATTAAATTCTTTTTACTTTCTTCAATGAAAATTGAAAATATTTTTATAAACTTTTAAAAATCATATTGATATCATACTTTTTAAAATAGATTTTAAAACTTTTTCTTTTACATTTACATTATTCATACATCATTCATTTTCGTTATTTTTTTGCGCATATAAAAATCATTTTATAAATATAATAATAAATATAATAAAATCATATAATAAATATATAAATATTTTAATTATAAATTTATATATAAATGTTGTAATATTTTATGATAATTAGAATAAAAAATGGAAAAAAGCAATTCTAATTGGATCAACTCTATGCTTTATAAATAGCTTTATTGAAGAAATATAAGTATATTGTATTATCTAGAGAATATTGATGGATAGTTTTTTAAAATATTAATTATAATTTTAAATTTTTAATCATTCTAATTTTGGCTATTCTAAATTTTTAATTAATCTAATTTTAATTTTGAAAAGTAAAATTTGAATAAAAGAGAATGAAAATATATATAAATATGAGAATAATATAAACAATCTAAATATCAAATGTAATAATTATGTGTATGTAATAACTGTTTAGAAAAAAGATTATTTTACCGATTTTTATGACCTTGAAATATATTGTTAAGGTCATTAAAATGAAGATGGTCTTTTTTCTAAATAATTATTCTAACAAATTATCGAATTTGTTTACCATATAGACAATATCTTGTCTGTAATTAAGCATTAATTAGTCATATGTTACAAAAGCAATTTCTACGGATTTTAAAATAATCCGTAAAATGTGTATTTTTAAACACTCATAATTTTTTTTACGATGATTCCTTTAATTTATATTAATAATAATTCCTTTTATTTCTATTCATCAAATACAAACTAAATAATAAAAAAATAAATAAAAAATGTCTCCTAAAATGAAATTTAGCCCAGGTGATTACTATTATACAGATTACATTATAAATGTTCGAAAATTTAGAAAGACTTAGACTGTGAAAGCCATTTTCAACACCTGTTTTAAAAAAGAATATTTTGCGGTGGATGACGCAGAGACAGTATCGACCTTTGATGTCGTTATTATGTTACGATCGGACGAATTGCAGCTTTAGGGGCTTCTAGCGAGAGAATCACCCTGTATGTTGGGCCACAGGCAAAACGGTTGAGAACCGCTGTGTGAAATTAAATATTGAAATTGTGAAGAGTTAATGGATAATTTGTAAGTTTATGTTAGTAAATAATAGTAATATTTGCCTTACCCGAAGCTCAGTTTCAAACTTGAACCTAAGCTTGAAAGACTGGAGGTAACGCTGTCCTTTTGAGACCAAAGACTGCTTATTTCTAGTCGTTCTCTTTCCTTATCCTGTTCGCCTTGCTGTGCAACAGAATGTGGCATAGTTTCACTTCTTTGTAAATGACCACCTATCGCTACACCAGTTTCATCTACTGTTTGATGAAATGTTGCACTACGAGGCAGAATATTACTGTAATATAAATGGCAATTATAATAATGATGTACACGGTATGACAAGAAAATAATAAGATTGAATTTATATTTGATATATTTAAATACAATATTATTTTACGAATATTTTGTATATTCTTTTTAATATTTTAATTTGATTCCAGATAATATTTTATTATTTCACAAAATTAAAATTTAAAAAACGATTTCTTTATTGCATAGATGATATTCAAAATATCTTAAATAATCAAACTATTTTAGAAGAATTTTTAAAATCTTTTAAAAAATTATGTGATTTTTGTAAACTTTATATTATTCCTGAAAATTTTTTTTGCAGGAAAAAATAAATAAAAAAATCTTGTGAATTAATATATTATATTTTTATTATTATTTTCTTGTTGTTCCGTGTTGTTGTAAAGTTTTTTAAATTTTTAAATTAAAGTTGAATTTCAAAACATAAAATTTTTATTATTATTTAATTAATTTTTAAAATACAATTATTCTTAAAAATATTTGAACATTAGAATTTATAAAAACAAATTAAAAAAAAAAGTACTCTGAATTTGCACTAAATAATACATTTTTTTACAAAAATATAATCTAAATCATATAAAGAAATTATTTTTGCAAAAGGAAATATTGTTGTAGCATTTTTATACAAGAATAATAGAATTTCATTGAAAAGATAAAAATTATTTAAATATAAAACGAATATAAAAATATGATAAATATTTACTTTAGAAAATTAAAAGTTTAAAATAAAAATTTTTTTTGAATTGAATATTTGAGATGATCACGTGAATGAAGAATGTTCGACATTGAAAATTTAAAAAAAAACTGTATGAATTGCTTTATTAAATGAAAAATAAAGCAAAAAAAAAAAAATATGCATATACATAGATTATAAAAAAATTTAGTTGAAATCGAGTTAAGATATCATTGAAAAATGAAATCATAATCATTATAAGTCATCATTATAAAACGAAAATTCATATGATTAAAATTTAGAGAAAAAAATAAAGATAAATTAATTCATTCGTTTTTGCTTGTATATATGTACGTGCTTGTATATACGTCTTTTTTTTTACATTTTTAAAATCATGATTTTTAATTTTTATATTTGTTATTTTATTGACACTTCTTTTACCAGCTCTCTTAAATAGAGTAGCTCTAACTATAGCATTTCTTAATTTATTCTATTCTATTATAAGATATATATATATCTTCATTAACTGACTTGAATTTAGAG
Source organism: Apis mellifera (assembly GCF_003254395.2). Lineage (NCBI taxonomy): Eukaryota > Metazoa > Arthropoda > Insecta > Hymenoptera > Apidae > Apis > Apis mellifera. The sequence goes on from NC_037641.1 coordinate 5,538,345, forward strand.
AAAAAAATAAAGATAAATTAATTCGTTCGTTTTTGCTTGTATATATATATATATATATACGTCTTTTTTTTTTACATTTATAAAATCATGATTTTTAATTTTTATATTTATTATTTTATTAAATAAATAATTTTTTGTTTTATAAGAATTAGTCTATACATTTTTTATAATTGATAACAAATATCTCAAAATATTATTTTTAAGTTTTTCAATTGAATTCTTAAGAATCTTATAGTAATTTTAGAAATTATCCTCATGCATCATTTATTAATTATTAAAAAAACTTACCTTCGAAATAAAAGTGGTCCTCCTGGTCGTTCTTCATTATTAAAAACAGTTAAAGTACTTGTTGAACAATTTGAATCATTTTCTTCAGAAGGTGAAACAATCGGAGTTTCATCATTAATTAAAGCGCCTAACGGATCATTTTCTGTGACTGGTGTACGAATAGGACTTTTTAATGGTGATTCTAAGTTTCGAATTATTCTGGAAATAAAGAAGAAATACATTTAATTATTAAATATTTATATATATTAAATATTATATTATATTATATATATTATATTATATTATATTATATTAAATATTATAATTGCTTTTGATATTAAATAGATATAATTTTTTCTTTAGAAATATATAAGCTCAAAAATAAAAATAAAAATATCATAATTTAAATAATTACCTCTGATTTAAATTATCCAATTCTTCTGTTTGTATAACATTTAATGCTGCAGAATCTTTAACAATACTATTTTGTCGTGGAAGTTTCTTTATTTCAAAAGGTCCATATTCTGGCAGATCTGAGACAGAGCTCCCTTTAGTAGCTACCAATAATAATAATAATAATAATAACAGCAGCAACAACAACAACAATAATAATGAGAGAGAGGGAGGTAGAAGAAAAAGAAAATGAAAAAATATATCTAGAAGAAGAATAATTTAATGTTTAGAAAAAAAGAAATAATACTCACAATCGCTATGAGCGGCTTCTGTATCTTGAGAATGAGAACTATCAAGACTAGATCTAGAAAATGCATGTTCCATACTTGTAGTTTTGCCATCAATAGATAACAATTCTGCATTTGAACTTAATCTTCTTCTGGCACTTCTTTTACCAGCTCTCTTAAATAGAGCAGCTCCAACTATAGCATTTCTTAATTTATTCCACATTAACTGACTTGAATTTGTCATATCAGATGGCCATGTTGCTTCAAGTACAGCCTAAGTATAACAAAAAAGTACATTTCATAATTGTATTCGATTTTTTATATTTTTAAGATTATATCGTTATTTATTAAGGATTGTACCTTATTGTAAAATCCATAAGTGAGTGCGTTTGGTTGTACTCCACTGCGTTTCATATGAAATAACAATTTTACAGCTAAAACAGGTTGTCCATAGACGCCACATAATTGCATCATAGCTCTATAGCAAACCTAAAATTGATATCTTTTACGGTAAGATTCGTTAACATAATTTAATTATGAAACAAATATTTTATTATATAAGAACGGAAAAAAAATTTACTTCTTCAATAGGATCAAGATGTAATTTCGGCATTTTAACTAATAAATCATAAGCTTGATGTAAGATTGTAGCTGGTTGATTGGAAGTCTGTAGCATAGCCGGTAAATGCAAGAACCAAAGACTATAACATGTTCCAAGCAGACATCTACCCCATCTATCTGGCATTGCTGCCTAGAAAAACATTTTAAATTATTATAAAAAAAAGAGAAAAAAAAATAAGAAAAATTTTATATTTTTTTAATTATAGAATTGCAATTAGAATAAGATATTATTTAAATAATATTGATAGATTTCTAAAAAAAAATTGTTATTGCAATTTTAATTAAATATATTAATACTATAAATTAATATTGAATGTGTAATTTTATTCAAAATTTAAACTGAAAAATATAATTTTTAGAGAATATTTATTTACTTGTTTACGTGCCATCCTTTGTGCCACTTTAATTTCGTGTTTAGTTCTACGTGCCATAGGACTTCCTGGTACTATTCCAAAGGCACTTAAATCTGGATTTCTTATGTTGAAATTTTTTTGTGGTCTTATTAATTCAGGATTCAATTTAAATGTACGATATATAATTGATGGTTGATTTGGAACAGGTTCAGGAGGAGGTATAAATACTGTTCGTTCGCTATGTTGAGATTCATCCAATTCCAAAAGAGGCACTAAAATATGTATCTTAAGTTAAGATGTTTTTTATTATATAAGTAACTATTAATTATTAAATTAATTAATTATTTGTGATATTATTTTGTGATTATATATTTATAAATTGATAATATATTCTCACCGTTTTCGTCCTCAACACGTTCGGTACATTCATCAAAAAATGCTAAACCTGCCATGTCCATATCAGATACAAAACTTCTTTCTTCTATAAATCTAAAAAATATAAAAGTATATATTATAAAAATATCTATCTTAATGAAAGATAGAAAAATTACAAAATTCTTTTATAATATTTTATAAATAATAGTAAAAAAGAAAGAAAATAGAAAAAAGAAAAGTAAAAATGAAATATATTTTATTAGCGATTTATCTCAACATATTTATAAATATATCTGATACATTATTATAAAAAATAAAAATTTATTAAAATTGTTAAATTAATCACATTATTGTAATATCTGTGTATTTAATACTATATAATATATTATATAGTAAATAAATAATAAATAAATTTATAAAAATGAATAAATAATTTATAATATAATTATAAATATAATTAAATACAAATTATTGATTATCTGCACATAAATATCTTTCGAGACTAACTTTTTATATTTTTTGTGACTACATATAGGAAAATATATTTTATAAGATTGATGAGAAATAATTTTTGTCCTTAGCCATAAAAAATCTAATCTAATCGTGAAATTTTTAATGATTTATTTTAAATTTTAAATAATAGATGTAAAGAAATATTTAAATAAAAAAATTTATATAAAGAAAATTAGAAATATTTTACGATAAAATAAATAGCACAAAAGAATAGTAAAGAAAATTTTATTACTAAAAATAAAGAGATTAAAGTTGTATTTTTCAATATTTTTTGAAAAACAATTGCCTTACATGATTAAATAATAAAAAAAACTTTTTTTTTAAGTATTAATCTGTTGTAGCAAATATAAAATATAAAATAATATAAAATATATGATATCTTTACGAACCATTGCGGTAAATATAAATATAATATAAATTGAATTTTTATATAAATAATTGCAAATAAAAATAAATAAAAAAATAATTGTAATAATTTTTTTGAAACAGAATTGTTACAATTACTCTTATGAGAATCACGATTTAAACTAAAAAACATTGAAATAAAATTTACAAGATAAACAAAATGGACATATTTCAATATTATTTACTGTATATGTTGAGAGTTAAAAATTTTTGTATAAAAATAAACACTTTATATAATATATAATATATAAAAAATGGAATAAATAAAATGTTAATATTTTTTACCCAGATCTTTTACTCTCTCCACCAGAATAATATTGTGTAATCCATGTTTGTAAAAACATGTTATATAATAAATTTGTTTCTAACTTTATTATACATTGTAGAACATTAATTATATAACTTGTTACTATAACTTTTTTAAGTTCTATGCTTCTATACATAAAACAAAATATAACAATGTGAATGTGAAATAATGATTGCTCTTCATTAAGCATAAAAAGCTAAGATTTTTATTATCTAAATATTTAAATAGTCAAAATAATCATTACAATTAAATTTCATCTCGAAAATCAATATAAATAAATATATTATTTCAGAATTGTTCACTTATTAAAACTTGTACAATCAAAATATCTAAGTATTCAAATTAAAAAAATATAATTATATTTTGATATTGTATTTATATATCTAGATAATAATTGTACTTCAATATTTACATATCCAGATAATAAGAATTCTGCCAAAATTTAAATTAATGTATTTGAATTGTATTTATTCAGATACTATATTTAGATACTTAGATTTAAAATAAATGATTTCGAAATCAAAATTCGAATTGATTCAGAAATAAGAATACTATAAAATAAATACTATAAATATAAGAATATTATAAAAATATAAAAATACTATAAAGAATCGATGTTCATAATATTACTATAATATAATACATTAATAAATATAATAAATAATTTGTTAAATTAAATACTAGAATTATATAAAAGAAATTAATAAGAACAAACCTTATAAACATTTGCGTTTTTACTAACATACTATAAAATTTTGCATGAGCTTTATCTCGACTTCTGAGAAATGCTAATATGTTGAATAAACTAGTTGGATCTGTAGAACCAACCGTTGGTGCTTTTGTAATTGGTAATAAAAAAGCGCGATAACCTTTGAGTATAGTAGCAGTAAATCTTAAAAAAGCATCTTGTATTTCAAGCTCTAAAGCTTGTTCTTTTCGTTTTTGTTGAAATTCTTTGTCCACACTGAATTCTTCATCCTCTGTATCTGAAAATTAAATTAATTAAAATAGTATAAAAAATAAATAAGTAATATAAAAATAAAAATAATGAAATACTAAACATACCTTTCATGGATGAATAACTTTTACCCAAAGAAATCAATTTTGAATAAAGATGTTCTAACCAATTTCTAAGCTGTCTAGCTGCTTTTTTCGGCAATAATTTCACATTTAAATATTTTTTGTCATCACAAATCGCTATGTTATTTGTGTCTAAATTTACACAATTAACATCGGAAGGAGGATCATATAAATCGAAAAATCTAGAATCCACACCAATTAAAAATGGCAATGGAGCATGTAGAACCTACAATTGCAAATATATTATTACCTTTGTCGGTTTAAAATTAAACCGATAAAATAAAATACGTTACTTCAGCCAATCCAAGAGGACACAAAGGTATATACGGACACTGCCACTTAAATGGAAATAGTATCATAGCGATTGCTTCGCTCACCGATGTAAGTACATCAGGACGTAATGAATGTACAAGTATTTTCTGTTCAGTAAGGATTAATAATAATATAAGTAAACAATTATCAGGCCCTAAATTGATGAGTAACTGACGAAAACTGGCACCCGATCTAGGTAGTGCCAAATCTTCTGGTTGTGTCAAAATCAATCTATTCTTAGTACTTAACTGCACAAGAATTCTGGGTCTCTGTGGACTTGGAAATGGTATATCATACAAAAAATATGCTATATATTTTTCAATAGGAACTGGTTGAGATTTGTTATTACACATGCTATGTAAAAAAACTAAAAATTTTTCAAATGTGTCAAAAAATGGCCAATGTGATAAGATGCATATAGATTTACTAATATTCAAAGATTGCGTTGCAGGATTTGTATATTGCAATTTTTCTAACTGTGATTCTGTAAGCTTTTTGAATATTCCAGATTGTTTATATGTTTTCATTTTTACTTGTTGATAATCAATATCTGCATGTTCAACTGAAACAAAAAAATAAGAAAGATTTTATATTTTTAGTAAAAATTGCTATTTTTTTTAAGACTTAAATTTTTTGTTCTCTTATCAGCTGGATGCCAACTCTCGATCGACTATTAAGTTTTTCTGTGAATAAATCAAATACTATAAATTATTTAATTATTACAATTATTTAATGTTTCAGTTTCCAATTCCCATGGCATAATTATATTCTCCTTTGCAAAAATGCTTTAAGGAAATAGTTTGTAAGAGAACAAAGATTAGAAATTAAAAATTCTGAACATAGAATCATATAATATAAATATCATAAATGAGAAATATAAATTATATATAAATATTATAAATATTATATATATATATATATTATATATATATATATATATATATATATATATATATATCATACAAATAAATTTATCATTTGAATTTTAATTTTCTTTATTTATGAATTTTTGAAAATATTTGTCTATATGATATATGAATTTTATAAAAACTAATTAATATTTTATCAATTATGAATATCTATATCTATTCTAGATTATCCAGATATCATTTGAATAAACAATTTTTATATTTCGCATTTAATCAAAAAATTAAGAATTCAATATTTGATAAATTGTATTGGAATTATAAAATTAAATAAGAAAAAATAAAAAAAATAAATAGAAAATGATGATTCATCGTTTGATTTTAATCATTTAAATATCTATTTAACATAGTAAAGAAATATTAATAATACATAGAATGAAAAAATAGCAAATTACAATTGTAATGAATTATTATTATAAAATAAACAAAATCAATCTAGATCAATTGCAATTATGTATTTAGTTCCTGTTTTTGTAATCATATCGAAATTATCTTATATAAATTATGAATTGTAAGAGTTTTAATAAATTTTACATATAAAACATTTATGCGAATATCGTAAATGATCGATTTTAATGATAAGTAGGAAAAAAATATGAAATTTTATTATTAATTATTGAAATAATTATACATAAATATATGTATATATGTTTATCATTATTTTTGGAATAAAAATATAATGATTTTTGATGAATAGTATTTTTCAAATAAATAAAGTCATCTCAATTTTCCTTTTAAAATTTTTTCTATTCTAATTCTAATTTTATTCTTATGAATTAGAAATCATATAATTTTTATTTAATTTTTATTTCCGAGATTTTAAGATTCGAAATTAAATTTTAGAAAATAATTTCTTAAATTTGAATTATCTCAATTAAAAAAAAATATAATATCTAATATTTTTGCTTGTTCTTTAAATCTAATAAGTAAAGTGTTGTTTAAATTGGAATTAAAAATTTTTTGTAATTTTAGATGAAATATTTCATGTTTTTTATTAGGCGTTTAGGTCTTTTACTCGAAAATTTGTAATAGTGATATTATAATATTATAATAATACGATAAGTATTATAAGTATTATAAATATAATAAGTATTATAAGTATTATAATAATATGTATTTATAATAATATATATTTATAATAATATATATAATACTTACCAGAATTTTTTATATTTTCCATAAATACATCTGGTTGTTGATTTTCTTTAAAATTTGGAATATCCATTTCTAATTCAAGTTCCTCATAAAATGTTAATGCTGATCCATATATTTTTTGAGCTGCATCAGCAACCGTCAAAACAAATGTAGAAAATACTGGTTTAGGTTTACATGCCACTTTTGGCCAACATTCTATTGTTGCTCCCATTGGTAAACAAAACATTGCAACAGAATTTGGAAAGATGAAGCTGCTATAATCAACTATCGGATATTTATACAATATTGCAGGTTTAAATGATATCAAATTTGCTCGATTCATAGATTTCTTGTAACACAAAAACACATCACTACCCAACATGCCTTTGTTTAAATTTTTATTGATGACACAGAATGCATGTGGGGGAGTTTCTCCTTTATTTGTTAATATCACACAAATATCAGTCACAACTAATGAATTGCATGGCATTTTACGACTTGCACGTCTATATGTCACAAATATTCTTGATGTTGAATTATTTACATTAGCTAAATGTCCTTTTGGAGTTTCTAATATCATCTCTGCATCTTGCATTATACGTTCTTTACCATCATATATTACACCTGTAATATATATTTTTTAATACTTTACAATGATATTAATTCAATTATATTAATAATTATTAATTAATTCTATATAATTACAAAATTTTCAATGTATATTAATTTAAATTATATCATTGTATAAAATAGTATATAAAACTGTATAAAATAATGTAGCTAAAATTAAAAAAAATTTATCCTATTAAATTATAATTATAATTTTTATTTTTAATTGTAATTTATTATTGTTTATTGCAAAATTATAATTTCTTTATATATATTAAATATTATATATATTATATATATATTATATATATATAATATAATTGAAAAACTTAAATTAAAAAATTGATAAACTTAATATTTCCTTATTTTTAAATTAAGATATAATTAAAGATATCTATTATAAATTAATTTATATTAATTAATATTAATAATTCATATCAATAATATTATTTAAAATACTTATTTTATTAAATATATTGATGAATTACATGTAAATCTAATTTCTATGCTATACTACACTAAAATTATATAAAAAGCAAGAACATGCAATATTTTTTAAATAAAATTTGAAATATTATAATTCCATAAAAATAATGATTTGTATATCTAATTCTAATAGCTATATCAACAAGTATAATAAGCAATATTTTGATGTATTTTTATAATTTTATTAATGTTTTTTACACATATAAATTACACATTATTTTATTAATTATTTAAATTACATTATTTTATATATAAAAAACATTCATGAATCAAATCATCTTATAAGTGTGTAAAAATTAAATAAATAATTAATTATTCCATATACATATATTATTATATATACTTTAATTATTATATATTAATTATTATTTGTAATTGAAAAATTAATTCAAGTAATTATAAAATCTACCTTTAATTCAAATAATTATAAATTAATACTATAAAATTAATATTTATAAGAAAAAACCTAAAATAAAATTGAAATATCAATATTACATTATTTATTTTAATTTATTAATTTATTAATATATAAGAAATTTTTAAATTTTAAGAAAAAGTAGCATTCAAAAAATTAATGTAGTAGCTTTATAATATATTTTCAAAATATTCTACAATAACAGAAAATAAATAAAAAAAAAAATTTTTTTCAACATTGTCAAAAATATTTATGTGAATAATTAGACAATAAATTACAATAATTAATCTAAAATTACAAAAATTAAAAAAAAATGTATAATTTTTATGTGTAATATATAATTAAGACAATTATAAAGAAAATATAATGAAGCATAAATAGATATATTGATATATTGAATAATATCGATTGCAAATAAGATATATTCATATTTTCTATTTGAATATTAACATAAAACATGTATTGATAAATATTTACAGTCCAACATCTTTTTCTTCTAACATTAATTTATATATTAATAATTTAAATTAAAACAATAATTTATATATTACATTAATTTATATATTTTTTATATATTTTTTTATGTTAAAGATCAGCCTACCAAAAATATTAAAATGACCTATTTTTAATGAATTACTATAATTTTCCATTACTTACAATAAATGTATATATCTTCTAGGATTTCAAACTTATTTGTTATTTAATCACAATTTATATGTCCTTGGTTTCAACTTCAGTAAAATAAACTTTTTGCCTTGTATAATTTTCCAAAAAGAGTTTAAAGATCCAAAACTGGAAGGTGGAAGAACTATGATACCTGACTTAATGATTATATCTAAATGTTTTCTATATATTTTAAAAATTTCATAAGACTTCATAAAAAAATTTTTTGAATTTAATTTTAAATTTAATTAAGAAATTAATCTCATAAATACTTATATTTTCAAAATTTATCAAATTTTATGGAAAAAATTTTATATTTCTTGTAACTTTAATGAAAAATATTAAACATATATTATTGCTTATATTATACTTTAAATTTTTATATAAAATTACACAGATATATTTAGTTAATTAATACGTGATCTTGGTCAATATATTAAATAATTAATATTTTAAGAGCAAAAAAATAATAAATTTTACTGTATTACAATAATTTTAATTTTTCTATTCTATATGAAATTTTTATTCTTCTTATTCTTCTTTTTATTCTATATGAAAATTTGTAATGAGATTTAACAATTCATCTCATATTATACATAAATATTGCACATTCTTTTTTAAAGATTTTATATTAATTTTATAAAATTTATTAAATTGGTATAATTAAATATTTTACAAAATTTTTTTAAATATTATTTATGTTTTTTTATACTACAATATATTTTATTTTATTTTATACTACAATATATTTTAAAAATGAAGATTACAAAATAATTCTCATTATATATTGCTTATACTACTCCATAAAACAATAATAGAATAATATAATTGTGTAATAATAGAATATAATATAAATAAAATATAAAATTTATAAGACAAAAACTAATAAAAATAAAAATTTAATATACTATCTTTTATTATGTGTTATTTAACACAAAAAAATTAAATATTTATTTATATATAAAATATATAAAATAAATTATATATAAAATATAAATATAATATTGATTAGTTATGATTATTTTAATAATATATAACTATAATCTTTTTATGTAAGTTAATACATACATATATATATATACATACACATATATATATATACAAGTTAATATATAATATATATATTATAATATACACATAAATAACAATTTTTTATTACATTCAATATATATTTAAAAATCAAAATAATCTATTATTTAAATTATCAATATTTCTTAAGTATTAAGTAAAATATAAGATTAAAAAAATATTTTTAAATTCATTAAATTTTTTTTAAGTTTATTATAAATGTTTTATTTTTATTATTTTTTTATTTTTTATTTATTATTAAAATAATTATAACTATTGTATATAATATAAAATATATATATATATATATATATAAGTATTAAATTATATATATATAAGTATTAAATTATTTATATATAAAGTATTAATATTTTCAAATTTTTCTTACCTATATCAACTAATGGTGGTTTATCACGTCCTCGACGATAACATAAATAACATTCATTTGTTCTTAAACTTCCATGATTTAAATCAGCAGGTAAACCTGAAACAGTATGTTCTAACAAAACATATCCTTCTGGACATTTTTCACCCAATGCAGGAAATATGATAGCAAGATCAGTAATTGGAGGTTTCATATTAATATCTTTTACATGTGTTCCTTCTTGATACCAATCTTCTAATTGGTCATTATTTTCATTATCATTATCAAAATCATTGTCTTGTCCAGGTAAACCAGCAATAACAAAATAATCTGCTACCCTCCTTTCATCCATGATTATCTGAGTATTAAAATTTAAAAATACAATACATAATATAATTTATTATATATATAATATAATATAATTTTATTATAGAATAAATTTACCAACTTTAAACAACAAAGTAGCTTTTCACATGACATTGAAAAAATCTTTTCCTATTTTTTTTTTATGTATTTTAAAATTATTTCCTTTGATAGTCATTAAAAATATCATTCTGATAATCATTATTTTCCAAAAACATCCTATAAATTTATAGAATTAATTATTAATATATTATTAATATTCATATTAAAAAAATATTCTTTTCTAAATTACCTTTTGGATAATATTTAAATTTTAATCATTCAGTTTTTTTAATTAAATCTTTGTTTCAAACTTTCCAAGGTTATCACTTAATATAATAATAAAATTTAAATTTTGAAGAAAATACGGATATATTTGTTCATATATTTACAATGTTCACAATTATTCTGCTAAAAACGTATTCTCTAGAAATATAGAATTACATACATGCTGATTTAAATTACATGAGTTTTCTTATAAATGCAAAAAGTTATGAAATAAATGATCACGTTTTTTTAAAATCAATAAAAAAATTTAGAAATAAATAATAAGTCATAAAAATTAAAATAGTACTTCTAATATTTATAAGTTTTCACAAATATTTTATATAATAATCACAACAAAACTTTTTCCACAAGTCGTTTTGAAAGTTAAATATTTCTAGGTTATGTGTCATACCAACTATCTTATATGCGTTTACTCTAATCACGAGTGACGTTATTGAAATATGACGCAAATTTTCTATTGAGAACTAAATTTTTTTATATGTTATGTTTTTACTTTGTTATTTCTTTAAATAAATATAACAAATGATTCTATAGAAAATTAAAAAAGATATATGTAGATATAAGATTCGCTTATTAATATTATATGTACCAATTTTTTAAATTATGAAATATTTCTAAATATTAATACACAATCAATGTAATCTATTATTATTTTTTTAAATAACATATATATATTACATATTATTGTACATATATATATATATTTTATATTTATAATAACTCTTAAAACTTTAAATATATTATATTAGATTACATTTAAAAATATATAAATATATATATATTATTATTACAAAAAATATAATAAATATAATAAATATTAATATATATAATACAAAACAAAACATTTTATATATATATATATATATATATATATATATATATATATATATTACACAAAATATCTAAATAGATTTTTCTTAATTTATTAAATTTTTTTATTTTTTTAAATAAAATTTTTATAATTATTATTTATTAATTATTAATATTATACAATAATATTTTTTGTGAAAATATAAATAATGCAAAAAATATTATTATTAATATTACATAAAAATCATATTTTATGTAAAAAATTATTATAATGAAAAATTTTTATGAAAAATTATTTATAATATATATATATATATATATATATATAAAATATACATATATATTACATATAAATTTAAAAAATAAAAAATTGGAATAAATAGATTATAATAATATTAATTATAATCAGATTAACAAAAGAAAAAGAACAAAAAATCGAATAATAAATAAATTCAATATGTAGATTTAAATAATAGAATAATTTTAAGTATAAATTTTTTAAGTTTATTTTAGTTTTATATTATAATAATAACTAATGTAATTTATATAATATTTATAATGTATTTATTAAACTTTATAATATGGATATGTATATTATTATAATTATAAATTTTAAATATAATATAAAAATATTTTGGAAAATTTATATGTATAAAGTAATTTTTTTTTACATACGAATAATTAAATTTATGTTCATTATTAAATTAATAATATTTTAAAATTATTATTTTGATTAAATGTATTGAATCATGTATTGAATATTAATTATATATATATCTATTCATACATACATAATACATTTTATTTATATTATATATTCTATATAGAATGTTTATAAAAATATAGAACAATTTTGAGTGATCAATTCTAGATATCAAAATAATACTTATATATATGTTTATTTAATGAATTATAAGAAGTTGAAATTTACATTGGATCGAATGATATGATGATAAAGAGACATTCAATTGAGCACGTAGTAGTATTATACCGCAATGTCACTTGTATCGGAATCTTATCTTAAGGAAAAGATAATTTATTGATATCCTTTTAAAAGTACAATTAACTCTTTCAGAGTTTTAATATAATATGCAATTTATGTATATCAGAAAATTTTTACCTTTTTTCAATGCAAAATGAAATATATTCATTATTTAATAAAAATTTATTATTATTCGAACAAATTGCAATATATCTCATTACATTTAACACTGTATAATGATTGTACCATATTTTATTTAAAATTATAGATAAATTTGTTATATTATATTGAAGCTATCTATTTATTAGATCTATAAGAACTAAATTAAAATCCATCTTTAAAAGATTTTGAATTGGAAAGATTGAATATTTTTCCACATACAATTTGTTTATTTAAATATTTTATATGTAAGAGAATTAAATTATAATTTTATTTAAAAAATTAAAGTCTATTTTAATAAAAAACTATAAATAAACTATATTCTTTTTTAACAAGAATATAATATAAAAAAAGATTTAAAATAGTATTAAAAAAAAAAATTGATTTATTATATAAACATAAATAAAATCAATTTTTATATATGAGATTTTATTTTTAAAATTTTTTTTTTAATTTATTAAATGTTTTTTATATTTTTTATGAAATAATATAAAATAAATTATAATTTGTAATAAAAAGAACAAATGAAATTTAAAATTAAAAACGAATAAAAATGTTTATTATTAAATTGAGAAAATTTTTTAAATAATATACATTAAATAAATAATTATATATAACTGATAAAAAAAATTATATAAAAGAAAAATTAAAAATTAATATTTTAATTAAATTTTATAATTATATAATTATAAGGAAAATAAATTTAATATTTTGAAACTAATAATAATAGTAATTAATATTTATATAAAAAAATAATTGTATATTTAAAAAAAATATATTTTTAAAATTATATTGTAATTTTTATTATTTATTAAATGAAACTAATCTGTTCATATTTATTTGTTTTAATTTTATTTTCTTTTAATTTTTTCTTTGTATTATATACATTAATTCTATTATACTTGATGTTTTATCAAATGTTACTTGAACTTAGTTTTCTTCTAGTCATACAAATTCAAGAGGTTTGTTGTAAAAATAATTTATATTGCTCATATAATATACTTTTTTAATATAACTTAATCAAATATGTAAAATTATTTTAATTTAATAATTATTTAATTAATTATATCAAACTTTACTTACCTTTATAAAGTATTGCATTATATGTATAATGAACATAACCTAAAAAGTAAAAATATCAAAGATCGTAGTAATATTAATTTTAAATGAAATAATTAAAAAATGTAATAATTTGAAAATAATTATTTGAAGTATAAATTTAATATTATAATACAAAGACAGAAATTTAAAATATTCATTGCATGATATTTTTTTTTTCTTCAAATTTATAATTATTAAAAATTATAAAATAATAATTTTAATAATAAATTTTATTTATCTAATTATTATCACAATAATTTAATAATTATTATTTAATAAAATTTAATATGCGAAAGTTTTATAAAATAATACTTTTTTAATAAAATAATTTTGCATACTTTTATTCATACTTATTTGTTTATACATTTACTCGGCAAAATTTTAATAGCAAAATTTTAAATAATAAATTTTAAAAATTATATATTTTTTACTTAGTTTACTTTTGTATTTCAATCTTAAATTGAATCTTATACAACGAGACATTCTGTATGATATATATATATATAGTTTTTTTAATTTAAATTATAATATTGTTGCTCTTGTTTAAAATTTATGTAACTCATAATAACAGCAAAGAAATACAAAAGAATAATTTTAAAACATTTTTTAAATGCATAAAACATTAAATACGTTTAATAATATCTTAGGAATATCTTAAGAAGTTTTTTGAATACATTATGTTGCAAACAAACTACGTATACGTAATATAAATAAATATTTTATTTAGATAAATAACAGGTATTCATAAGACGTTAGTAAGACTTTTTATGACTTTTTATGATATTTAGAAATTATTATTATTAATTTGGAATAGATATATTAAAAATATTTAATATATTTATTCTATTAATTATATATTGATTTTTATTCTATCATTAATCTTTATTAAAATATTTGTTTATATAAAAGATTGCATATAAATAAATTATAATTACACATAAATAAATTATTCATAAAAATATATACAAAAAATATTATATATATATAATTATTATTACATATACATATAAACATTCACACTCGAATATTTAAATCGCCTATTAATTTTTTTATCTTTATCATTTTGGTTTTAATTTATTCATCATATTTATTTATTGAAAAACTTCTTATTTATCATAACTTCTTATTTGTCATAAGACATTTAGAAGACGTGTTTAATATATTTTTAATATATCGAACGTCTATAAAATGTCTCCTTGCTTATAATTAGTATAATATAATAAAATCTTAAGCGATAAATTGTTAGTTTTTAGTTTCATTTTTTTTTTTATATAAAATTATCTTTTTTCAAAATGTATTATCAATTTTTATTTACTTATAAAAATAAATTTTTAATTAATTAAAAATACTAAGTATGTATTTATTTTTAGGAATAATTATTTTATACAATCAATTTATATATGAAGAAATATAATGATTATGGAAAAACAACATATTTTACTAATATTTCTTTTTTTATGTGTATACCAATTTAATGGTATTCAAACTGAATCTCTTCCAGTTGTTCTTTGGCATGGAATGGGTAAATCTTTTTATTATTTATATAATATAATATACATATATATACATATATATATATATACATATATATATATATATATATATATACATATATATATATATATATATATATATATATATATATTAATGCTTGTTAATGTTTAATTTAAGAAATTATAATAGTAAATAATAAATAAATTTAGATTGAAAATTTATATGATAGCTATATTTTATTTTTCGCCAAAAAAACATAATGTAAATTATGCTTTTAATGTAATTATTTTTAACAAATTATTAGATTATTACAAATTTATATATTTTGAATTTAATTTTGTAATATTATGCAAAAAATATTTGAAATATTTTTTCAATTCTTTAATAAAAAAAAATACTAAAAAAAATTTTTTTAATAAATTTTAATTTTAATTATTAATAATTTTAATTATAATTCTAATAAATTATTTTATAATTATAATTATAATTAGTTAATGTTAATGTACACTATTTTTTACATTAAGTATTATGATTAAAATAATATTTTAGGAGACAGTTGTTGTTTTTCATTTAGTTTGGGAGCAATAAAAAAATTAATAGAAAATACAATACCTAATATTTATGTACATTCTATTCGATTAGGAAATAATGAAGTAGAGGTAAGTAAATTTTTTTAATTTTAAATAATAGATAATAATAATTTTAAATAATAGAACAATTTTATATAATATTGTTAATTAATCGTAATTATATATAATAGAATTAATTTTAACAATTTAAATTTATATATTTAAAAAAAACAATTTGAATAAAAATTTAAAATTTAAATAATATATTATAATTTAGAAAGATTTTGTTTAAGTATTTTTTCTTTCTTTTAAAAAATTAATTTCTTACATTAGAATCTTACATTTCTTAAGAGCATATCTTTTTCTTTTAGGTTGGTAAATGTGCGATTCATATAACGATATAATATTCTATTTTTCAATAACATTTCAAGAATATTTATTATAATATTTTGGAAATAATTGATCTAAGATTTTCAATTTTCTATATTATTTTAATATTTATAAATAAATTTTCAATTTTTTTTTAGAAAAAATATCATAGGATTGTTTATCATTTATATTATCAAGTTTGAATTTAAATTGTCTTATATGTCATTTGTATAAAAGAAGATTGTTTTTTCATAGAGATAATTTTATTAATTTTTAATTATTAATAAGTAACACTTATATAGCCGAAAATTTTGAATAAAATATTTGAAAATTTAAAACCCTAAATTCAAATATTTTATATTTATATATATTTTTATTTTCATTATATAAGTATTTATATTTTTTTAAGTAATTTAAGTAATTATATTTTTTTTAAAATAATTAAATAATTATATTCAAACAAACAATATTTCGATAAATATATATTTTATTAATCATTTTGTTATTAAAATTAATTGTTCATTAATATTCTGATAAACTTTTACTGCAAGTAATAAATTAAATATTTATTGATATTTATATAATTTTTCAGGATGTTGAAAATAGTTATTTTGGAAA
This sequence comes from Apis mellifera, assembly GCF_003254395.2. NCBI lineage: Eukaryota > Metazoa > Arthropoda > Insecta > Hymenoptera > Apidae > Apis > Apis mellifera. The sequence continues at coordinate 5,555,715 of NC_037641.1, forward strand.
TATTAATGTCCAAATACAAGAAGTTTGTCATCAATTGTTAAAAGACAAATATCTTAAAAATGGTTATAATGCTATTGGATTTTCGCAAGGTGCTCAATTTTTGTAAGTTTATTTGAGAAAATTAAATGAATGTAAAAAATTAATGAAATTAATTAGTAAAAGATACAAATAAATTACTTTAAAATCTTGAAAAAAATATGATCTTGAGGCAAATTTATCATTATTTTATTTTTTTCATAAAAATTTATTTCTGATATTTTTTTTTATTAATAATAAATGAAATATATAAAAGAAAATCAAACTCTGCATATATAATATCTTATTTATTATTTTTTTGTTTTTATTTTTCTATATATATTTTTTATATATTTTGCAAATGTGTTTTCATTTAATACCTCCTTATATTTTGCATCTAATTAAGTCCGTATATAAAAGCAATTATTACATAAGTGTTTTACTAATTAAATAGTTTACGATATATTGTAACTTTTTAATAAAAATATCTTTAAATGATTATATGTTTAATTATATTTAAATTTTTCGTAATTTGAAAATTATTATATTATATATAATTTAAAAAAGAATTTTAGAAATAAGAAAATGTTTAATGATTTGTTTTACTAATTATGGATCAATGAAATTTAAATAAGTAAACTAAAATTGATAAACTTCTTTAAATTAAATCTAAATTTAAATTTAGAAGATTTAAATTTAAATTTATAATATATTTATTTATATTATAAATAGTAATAATTATTAAATATTTTACACATTATAGCCGAGCATTAATTCAAAGATGTCCTAATCCTTCAGTTAAGAATTTTATTTCTTTGGGTGGTCAACATCAAGGTATTTTTGGATTGCCAAATTGTGGAATATTGAAACCCGATATTTGCCATCATCTCACTCGTATCATCAAATATGGAGCTTATTTAGAGTATTAATTTTAAAATTTTATTCTTATTTTCTCAAATTTAATTTAAATAAATAAATTATTACTATATTTAATGATTAGATATATTAAATGTATAGAATAAATAGATAAAAGTATTCATAATAAATATTTGCAGAATTTTTCTATCGAATAAATACATATTTTCAAATCTTACGTAATTAATAATTATAATTGTAATTATAATAATATTATTTTATAGATTAATATTTACATTTATTTTTATATAATAAAATTATTTTATTTCATGATAGATTTATTCAAAAAAAATTTATTCAAGCTACATATTGGCATGATCCATATCATGAAGAAGAATATAAAGAAAAAAGTACATTTTTGGCAGACATTAATAATGAACATTATATTAATAAGGTAATCTATTGTTTGCGATATATTTTTAATATAAGAGTAATCTAATTATCACTTCAATTTTAATTAAATTTTTTCAGACATACATAAAAAATCTTCAAAAATTACATACCATGGTATTAGTTAAATTTGATAATGATACTATTGTTAGACCAGCAGAAACAGAATTGTTTGGATTTTATAAGCCAGGGCAGGAAAAATTAATTCAAACATTAGAACAAAGTGATTTTTATCATAAGGTATATCTATGTGTGATGTATTATATTATAAATTCTTCGTTAATTCATTTATGTTATATAATTTTCCTTTAATCGAATATAATTTAATTAAAAATTTAATTATTTTAAATATATTTTAATATTCAATCAAATGTGATTTTTATAAAAATTTTATAAAATATATTTAAAATGATTAAATTTTTGAAATCAAATTTGATTAAATGATAATTATAAAATGAAAATTGTATAATGCAGATGTATTAACGAAGAACTCTTTTCTCAGGATCGCTTAGGATTAAAAATGTTACATAATGCGGGAAGAATTCATTTCCTTCATTTACCTGGAAATCATTTGCAATTTACGGAAGATTGGTTTGTCAATTATATAATTAAACCATATTTAATATAAAAATGAAAATGTATAAGAATAAAATATATAAAGGATATGTATTCTAACAAATATGTGTATACTCAAATATGATATGTTATATAATATATTATTATATGTATTCTTTGTATTTATTGTATTACTAATGAAAATTAATAAAAATTTTTTAAATAATAAGTTAAGTTTTTTAATTATCTTAAAATTTAAATAAAAAGGAAAGTATAATTGTAATCATATAATAATTATTCTAAATTATTGTAATAGTTTTGAGATTTCAAAATTTCAAATGTTTCAAATAATTACTTTTGAATGTGACAGTAATAATAATGACAATAATAATAAGAAAATTAAAAATAAAGGTGTAAAGAAAATTTATGAAAGAATAACAAGCATACCTAGTGTCAGTTTAGATAGACCTTGGAAAGGGGGCCATATATTTTCATCGAGCACGCTGGTAGCTCTATCCGAGGGAGCGGAAACAACAGGGTATATTATGGAATACTATCCGCAATAGGTTCCACAATCTCGGTAGCCATTGTTTCGTGGTACCTACAGATGTGCTCCATTGTCGGTCTATCGGTACTCTTGCTCGAAAAGGAGAAAGAGAAAGAAAAAAAGAGAGACGTTTACGAAAGGAACGTATCAATTCTTTGTCGTATCAGTATATCTGTAGGCGTATCTAACGGGTGACATGTCTTGAAATTATCTTTTTTTTATTTTTAATAATAATAATGCGCAGCGATATTTTTTTATCTTAAATTAAAAATATTTTAGGAAACAAATTGTATCAGCAAAACTGTATCATTGTATTATTGTATATTATTTATTAGAGAATATTCATTAAAAAATAATATTTTTTAACTATGTACTAATATATTAAGTTGCTAATTGTATAATTTATTTGTTGTCAGTCTTATTGTACATATACACAAACATGTATGTATTATATTAAAAAAAACCATAATTTTATAAATAATTATATATATTTGAATAATAATTAAATATTTTAATAATTGTATTTATTATTGTATATGTATAATAACGTATATATATTGTATAATAACGTATTGTAAAAATAGAAAATTAAGTTTATATGAATATATTATATATTCATATAAATTCATATAACGATATATATGAATATATTACCTTAAATTAAAATTTAATTAAAATAAAAATATAATATTTTAACTAGAAAAATTAACTAATTAAACGAACTGAGATGGATTGAGATTTATTATTTATTATTATTGGATATTTCCATCATACCGTTTTCAATTTGTTTCTATCTTGTTTTATCTAATAAATTTAAATTATTAACATTAACTTTTATACTTATTTTATATTTTGGCTCAAAATTATTCCTTCAAAAATATCTTATACAAAAATAAAAAATATATTAAAAATATATTATAAAAAATATCTTTTTTGAACAATAATATAATTACAATTATAATATTTAATTGCAATTATAAAAAAAAACAATTATGAATGAATATAGCATGAAATAATATTAACAATAATTATATCATATTGCAAATTAAGCTAATAAAAATTAAAAATAATATATCCATTTTATATTAAATATGAAATATAAAAGAATTTATTTGATTATGTTAATTAATTGAGAATTTTTATGATATAAATATTTAATTATTAGAAATTATTATATTATATATTTTTATATGTTTGTCAAAGTATAAAATAGAATTATTATGAATTCATCCTCAATAAAATAATATTGTTATTTTACTATATATTTATTTGGAAAATTGCAAATATAATTATAAAATTGATAATTGATTAATTAAATGACAATTTGATAAATATTATGCTACAGGAAATTGAAAACGCTTTCTTTCAATGAATTTTTTTCCCTTTAAGAAAAATTATATTATCTATGAATATATAATTTTGAAGCATAGAGAAGAAGAAGAAGCATATAGATATATTGTTATGTAAGATGTAAAAAGAATATTTAAAAAGTTTCTTGAATTAAAATATGAAAAATAATTTAATTAAAAAATAACATAACTTTATGATAGAATGTTTTTTTCAATGAAATTTGCATTTTTTAAAAATTAAATTTTATTAGAATTTTATTGGAATAGATTTATTATGGATCATACTAAAATAAATATAAAAAAAATTCTTTTTTTTCAAAAGACATTTCTCAAAAATGTCTTTTGAACATTTCATAATTAATTTTTAACGTATGATTTTTTACATTTTGCATTTCATTTGTATTTCTTTTTAAATTAATCTATTATCATAGAATCATAAAATAATAAACGCATATATAATTATTAATATATTATTAATATATTAATATAATATATTAATAATATATTAATATTCAATATTAATATAATATTGAATAGTTTTTTTTTATTAATATATTATTTTTATATAATATATCAAATATTGAATGCATATGTTTGGATATGCATATTTTTGGAACCAAATATATATATATATATATATATATATATATATATATATATATGTATATATGTATAATAAAGCATTTTAATCAATTTGCAGCATTATTATGAACAAATACTTCAAGAAAATCACCCTGTAGATAGTGGGAGTATCTCTCAAGGATACAGTCACGCAATAAGAGAGTGAGTAGTGGCGGTAGCGATGATAGTAGTAGTAGTTGGTTTGATGCCAATGGGCGGGTAGGTTGGCATAGGTTGGGGTAGGTATTCCGTTTGTATAATGTACCTACTCACTCGTATCGGACTGTCTTTCTGTGATGTGAACGCAGCCTCAGGCTTATTATATATCTCAATCTCGGAATACTACTGACTCTGTCGAAATTATGATTACTCGTCATTCTAGAATTTCGGAGGAAGACCAGTCCTTCTCTCTTTTTCTACTTCCATAGTTTTTCTCATGTTTTACACCTAGTTGGATACAATATATATTCATATGTTAAAATGAATGATATTTATTTGATTCATTTTTTATAAACAATAGATGATATTTATTCAATTCATTTGGGTCCCTGAAACGGGGATTGTTTTATTTATAAAATTTTATTTTGAATGGATTTAGTAAATTTTAGAGTTCATAGAATTTCATTTTCATTTTACTTTTATTTTCAATTTTAATTTTGAATCAATTGATGTTTTTTTATTTTTTGGTTTAAATTCGTATTTGAGTTTTGAACAAATGGAAAAACAAATTTACAGCAACAACTAATAATAAATATTTCCATTTTTTATTACATACATATCTTATTAAAAAAAAAAAAGTAAATTTTCACTTGAACTAATCTTCACCCAGCTTATTATATTTATAAGAATTCATTAATATAATGCAACATATTAAAACCTATTAAAATTTGTAAAATAAAAAAAAAAAGGATAAATTGAAAGTAAAATTAGATATCAGATGATTTTAATAATAATAGAGAGAACGAAATAATTTCAATTTATAATATTATATTTTATTATATCATCAAATAATCTATTTTTTTGAAGATATGCTATTCTATTTTCAATAGCATTTCTCAAAAAATTTTTTTACAACTCTCTTATAAGAGATCATGATCCACAGGTTGAAAAACATTGCAAAAATATTGTTTAGATCAAACAGTTTCACAAATTACATTCACGAATTATCAAAAATATCTTACAGCAATATAAGACAAGTGATTTTTACAAAGAATCCTAAATAATATGTGATTGAGAAAGATATAGATATATTTAATCGTTGAAAAATTAATTATAGCCAATGAAAAGAATGTTCGAAAAGCAGATCAAAAAATCAATTCTTCGAGGATGACGAATCTCCGCATCGATAGGCGTTGAAGATGAGAAACAAAAGGCATTGTGTTCGTTTTATCCGCTCGAGCGGTTTACCAAAGAGAAACGAGAAGGTGCTGGTACCGTAACGGTAGTGAAAATCGAGGAACGATATTCATCGGTGGCTCCGAACGAAGTCTTCCTCGGTTGAAAGTCGACCGATGGAAAATCGTGAAAATGATATGCTGGACAATGGGTATTGTTCGAACCGATCGCCGTGTCTGGCCTCCTACCATAGTTGCTTTTCGTCCCTGGTTGCTTAGAATCGGTAGCTTCGCTAGGAAACTCAGATCCGCGAATCGTTCTTCCAGAAAACGAGAGTCCAATAGGAATTTTCCTTATTCTCCTTATCCCTTTTCTACTTCTGTTTCCATTTCTGCTTCTTCGCTTCCTATGCATCTTGCTTAATTGTCTTTTTCAATAGTCCAACGTTATTATCTATTACAATTATTTTATTAATCAAATTTAAAATAAATAATTAAATATTAATTAATTGTTATAGATATTGTTTCCTGATAATATTTTTAGCAAATATTTTTCATATCTTGAGAATAGATTATTGCGATGATTTATATAAATACTTAATTATATAATACTTATATAAATAAGTTTTAATTTAAAAGTATAATAATTTAATTAGTTCATGTTTCTTCATTAATAATTCTAAAAAATTTCATTGATGATTCAATAATCGAGAGAGGAGACATTTCAAATAATTGGGATGTTGTATATATAAATAAATATTATACGATAATTCTTTACAATATGTATAATATATTATCCTTTAGAAATATTAAATATTAAATTAGATATGAAGATAGGAATGAAACTAGATATGAGGATTCCATTTAACGAATTAATCTTCTTGTTGTGACGACTACAAAACACGGAATAATAAGATATAGTGGTTTAACATATTGACGCACCCTAAAGTCAGTTGAGCATGTGCAGTCTATGTGATTAGTTTTCATAGAAAGTGATTTTAATGGAAGCCCAACTGTTCCTTTATGTTTTCAACAGATCCCAGACAATGACTCTCTTTTCAATTGTTTACCCTATATCACCAACCCCTCTAACATCTTCCACAATAGATCATAGATTACGTGAAGATTACCATTCAAATTGTGTTTTCGTTCGTTCTCTTATGTTTTGATCAGAAATGAAATGTTATTAATTACAAGATGAATCTATTGAAAATGCAATATATTGATTCTTCTAATATCGAAATGAGATAATTTTTCCATTATTGATGATATTTTTTTCAAGGAGAATATTTGCATATTCGCTTAATCTTTTCCTACATTCTTTGACCTGATCTTTAATATGCAATAAGTGCCCAATTGAGAGCTGAACTATCACAATTCACTCTTGAGAATATTTCTTGTGAGTGAGACTGATTTTTAAATTTATAAAATTTAAATCTGAAATTACGAAATTCTTAAAATTCTCGAAAGTCTCAAAATCCAGAATATTTAATTTTTTTTTGAAGTTTTTTTTTTCAATTAAAATTTTGATTTTTGAAATTCTTTTTTAATCAAATATAATTAGTCGATAGTAATTTTGTTCTTTTTTATTTTTCATTTAGATAAACTATTACAACTGATAAAACGAGAAAATTTTCATTTTATATATTTTATTTATTTTCACATATAGAATAAACTTTTAACGAATTCATCCAATTAATTGAAAAATTTCCAAATTTGATTTATTCAAAAACAAGACTTTAAAAAAGAAATTTAATTTCGATGTTGCAAAAATTATTTATTGTATCGTGATATTTTGTTCGATAAAATCTATTATAAATGAAAAAATAGTATTGCTTTCTAGTATCAGATGATTCATTGGTCAGATTGATCAGAGTTGAGAATCTATTCAGTGGCATATATTAAAAAGTCAAAGATACGAAGTACAGTAGGGCGATTTAATCATCGAACCGTAACGAATCATTATTTCCATCTCAATTAATATTTTAATCAAGCCCCTGTACACTACGTTGTTCCATTTACGGTCTCGTTAACATTCGTTTAACCACCCTCTTAGGGTATAGCGCCAGTTAGTATTCACACAATACTAAGAATGATACCGTTGTACAAATCTGGTTGACCGTTTTATTGTTTCGTAGATATAATAACCAAAACTATAATAACAATAATTAAAAATATAATAGTTAAAATAAATTTATTCAATTGAAATAAAAACCATAACAATGAATTTTTTATTTTATTATTAAAACGAGTTAAAATTTTAAGATTGATATATTTTCTTTAAAAAACACTCTATTGTAAAAAATAATAATTAATAAGTTTACCATGTAATTATACTATAGATCATCAAGAATTGCATTTTTATTAAATGACATTTTAAATCATTGATATTTATTTCAAATTTATTATAAAAAAAATTTATTTTAATTTGATTTTTTTCCCCATTATTATATACATGCACATAATATAAGTGAAAATGAACAATAATTGAAGAAAATAAGAAAAAAAAAATAAAAAGATAATAAAAATGTAATCATTTATAAATACTGTTTAAGATAACGTGTGTATAATATAGAATAAAAATGAATCGAAAATTTGTCAAGCTCTAAATGTTAAAGTTTTATAAGTCGTAGTTTAGTGGAATGTACAAGCCAATAGTTACAAATTAAATTGCGCGAATGTTTTAACGTAATATACTTTAATGTGTCATACTGAAAAAAATGATACGCTTCAAAGGAACCTATTGATTGAATGCGTGCATTTATTCCAGGTAGAGCGTGGACATTGGCCAGTTGATTAATTAGAATCTCTCCGTAGCACAAACTGAAAGGGTTAGCCTCATGGAAAAGAGGATACGTAACGAGCGAAGTTTCTATATTTCAATCATATTACCAATTACTTGATGATTTTATGCATTGATTGTTATTTGAATTATCTATTACATTTCATTTCTACAATATCTTATATTTTATTCATTTTCAAATTATATAATAAATAATAAACGATAATTGTATTAGAAATTAGAAAACTAAGCAAAAAATATTATAATTGATAATGTAATAAAAATAAGAATAAAAAAAAAAAAAGAATATGAAAAGATGCTTAGAATAAAACAAACAAACAAATTTACGTAAACTTTAAAGTGATGCTTCAAAAATTATCTTCTTAACGATTATTATAAAAATTATCTTTTTGTATACAACATATCTTTTGTATATAAAACTTGAAAGATCGGAGGCAAATTGTTTTTTATAATTTTCATTTTTCGAGGATGTTTTCATTCAAAAAATATATCGCCCTCTTTAAAAAATTAAAACGATTTGATATAAAGACTGTTTTTTAAATAAAGGCAAAAGAAATGCATCGATAAACGATAGTAGTGTTTTTTAGGAAAGTATATAAAGTGGCTTACAGAAGATTAGAACGAGAAGGGCTAGTGGTAGAGAAGGGGGTATGGAGAAGTAAGAGAAGAGAGAGGCGGAAGGGAAGATGAAAAGCGCATCGGCCGAGATAATGAAGACAAAAGAGGTGGAATCCGGTAGATCGTTGGGTAGGTGGATCGGTGGATCAGCGAATCAGCGAATCAGTAAATCGGGGAAAACCAGGTTGGAAAAGGACGAGTTTGTACAAGGAACAACCAAATTCGTGTGTTTCGAACTTCCCAACCGTGCTCGAACTTGCTCCGAGGCCGAGTAATTAACGATATTTCAGGGGTAATTAAACGCATCCAATCTAGCTGAAGGGTGGGCTGCTAAAGGCCTTCGGCTTCAGAAGTTCGAAGACGGTACTGCTCGAGGAAACCGCATTTTGTATGCACCCTCTACCCTCCAAGAAACCACTCTATTGCCAGCATCCCTTCTATCATGTTTTCGTCATCTCTCTTCTTTTCCTTTTTTACTATTCTTACTATCTTCCTCTTTTATCCGCCATCTCTTATACACATATATGTATACGTACACGCATTAAATGTTTAATAATTATTTATATCGATACACAATGTGCGTTTGTATAAAAGAGAAAGAAAAAAAAGAGAGAAGAAGAATTGTTTGTTTGTTTATTCAAATATTTATTTAAATTATTCGCTTTAAAAGTTAAATTTGTCTAACATTGTTGAGATAAATATTTAATTTACAAATACAATTTTTACTAAAGTTGGGAAAGTTTATGCATTTATAGAAAATTTAAATATATAAAAATCTACAGAATGTACACGATATATAATAAAACATAAGATATTGTTAAAATTTATAGTTAAAATTTTAGAGATTTAAATTCTTGGATGAGAAATTAGAATTCTTATATAATGTAACAAAACTTATATGTTTGCATTGTTCGAGAATTAATTTTAAATATAGATATTTTGTAAAGAATTGATTTTCTATATATTAGAGAAACAACTAAACTGATTTTTTCTCTTCTTCATTGAGAATGAGGGGGGTGAGAATGCGGAGAAGAAGATCGGTCTCTTTTCAAAACCAATATGATGTTCACAGTCTAATCAATCTCTTTTCGATATATCACAAATCGGATAGCTATATATTTGTAATATATTATATAATATTTATAATATATTAATTTTGAATAATTATTAACTTTGAATTAATTAGTCAATATATTGTAAAAAATAGTATATATTTATATTTATATTTTATTATTATATTTATATATTTTATATATATATACATAGTATTTTTATATATGGATAGTATTTTGAAAATATTTCGATATCGAAATTCTTCATTATTCTTTAAAAATTTTGTAAAATTAAGATTATCATGATATATTTCTTTCATCATACAATATTCATTTGGAATATTTTTTTAAATATTTAATATTTAAGAAAATAATCATATACATTTAAATAAGAAATATTACATGTAATGTTATATATTCTATCAATTAAAATAAATTTATAGAAATATTAATAAGTAAATTCGGAAACATTGTCACACAGGTTTGCTTTTTCCCAAAAAGAAATATTCATTATTCATAACATGTAATATTCCTGTAATATTTCATATATTCCTAAATCTGTCGAAAATTTTTTCTTCATCCTTCAATATTTTATATCAACAAAATTATTTTGATATAATAATCATCTTAATTAATTTAAACTAATGTTATCTTTTGATAAATTATTTAATTTATATTAAATATAATTTATATAAATTCTAATTATTCATATTATAAAATCAAACAATTTATAAAAGTATCTATTTGTTTATTGCAAAAGAAGGAACACAAATATATCAAAAGCTATTAACAATAAGATTAACAATATAATGCCTCAAGTGCAATAATTCAATGTACGTGAAGATATACGAGTTGTATTTAAGAACTTGAAAAGAGAGAGACAGAATATTGGTTTGAAACATGCACCAACCACTAGTTAACGAAAGAGAAAGACCCAGGGAAGGAGAAAAAGGGGTGGAGGAGGGAGGGTTGGTAGAGGGAGGAAGGCGGTCTGGTAATGTGACTAAATGAATCCACTAACGGGGTTGGTTTTGCAGTAATGGAAGGGGTAATTAAAACCACCCTTCTGCGGATGCGGACCGAGCTAGATCCACTCTCCAGGGCCGCAATGCCACGATAAACTAAAATTATTCAGCAATGAACTTTCATTGGTAATTGCTTCCTATTATATCGAAATATCTTCTTTTCGAATAATTAGTAAATTTATTTTTGCGTTAAAGTAATATCGCAAGTTTTCTTACGATCTTAGTTGAAATTCGAATGTTTATTTTATAATCGATTATTTAATCTGAACTAATTCATATGAAAAAATTAAAAAAGGAGAAATTTCTTTTTTTGTTTTTATATTTTGTCGATATGCTATTTCTTATAACATAATATATATATATGTACTATTAGATAAATTGTAGAAAGCTTTTCGATTACTTAATTTTAAATATATTCAGATTTACAATGTCTTAATAAATATATCAGAGAATCATAAAAAATATAAGAATTATAAAAATATAAAGAAAATATTGCACAATCTGGAAATTCAATATTTCATCAATAACAATCAATTAAATATATAATAAAATTAGTTGAAGATTAATTAATTGTATGGAACGAAGTATAATTATATAATAATTGATTCATATAACTTATGATTATTCTAAGTAAAAGAAAACATTTAGCGCACGATATGTGATGAGAAATTCTAGAAGAACCAGCGGCCCTGGAATTCTCGATTCAGTCGTCGAGGGAACTGCGGCAGTGATGCTTTGCAAAATGGAACTGATTAACAAAGATTCAGAAAGGCGCGCATCCAATTTCCCCATTCTTCGTAAAACCATCCTCTAATTATCGGTAATTCACTTACTGGCTCATACGATCGACTCGACACGCTTATTCTGATCTCCAGAGACATACTTTGCTGTAGCAACCCTAATTGTAACGAGTATGCTTGGATATTTTTTTCAGCATATTTAAACAATATAATTCGATCTTACTGTAATTACTTAATTTTTTATTGATTTTAAAATTTGATTTCAACAGATATTAATTAATGTTTCGATGTACAATAGGCTTGCACAATAGGCTTGAACAATTATTTTCTAATAGTGGACAAAATTTGATTTTAATTTTCTAGATTTTATGTACAAAAAATACTTTCTATAAAATTAATTTTTGAAGTATCGCAAGAATAATATTATCAATTATAATATTTTTTTTTATTCTAATATAAATTTATTAAGATTTCAAAGTGACTATGTAAAATGTCGTTCATAACATAAATGAGTAAATTAAGAATTAAATAATATTATTGTGAAATAATAATTTTCTTTAATCTAGTTTAATTGTCAAATCTAGTACAAATTTCTTCATCTCAAAATTATTTTTGTATAATAAATAATATATATATATATATATTTTCTGATAAAAACTAATTTATTTTAAATTATAAATATTTATATAATCAATGAAAATTGTAATTTATTAGTATATAAATTATTTATTGCATCTTTAAAAGTTTGTTGATCAAATTGAAAATAGCTAAATATGATTATATATGATATATGATAGAATAATTTTCCTATTAAAATCTATAAATAAGTGACCAAAAAATTGTATTAATTAAAAAAATGTATGCATATTTTTAAAATTTTTGCTAGAAGACGAAATTATAAACTTGTAATAAAATAATTGATTGAGATCGATAATTGAGAAAATGAAGTCATGATTGAAGCATAAGCATATTTTATAAGTGCAAATTTGATACATACGATTCGATAAATGAAACAGAGGGGAAACAAACGAGGTGTATTTTTCTTTATTCGACATCGATGAGCACAAGCTGGTTGAAACATTGTCCAAAGGTACGAATAGCCACTAACTTTTCTCTAGAGGGTTGCTCGACAAATACAAGCTATGTCTAGAGAGGAAGGGCTAGGAGGGAGGGAGGGAGGATGGGAGGGAAGGAGGAAAGGAGGGAGGCGGGGCGTAATCAATGAATGGACCAGGCGGACAAACCTTCTGTTACAAAAGCCTGACATTTTTCGGCTTTTCAGTGTCATTACCATAATAATGCGAATAAAAGGGAATTCTCGGAGTCCAGACTACTCTCCTTCACTTCCCGCTTGTTCACCTTCAGCCCCGGGAGAAGATGGTACTAATGAATAGATTTCTTCTAGCTGAAGTATGCTCGACATAACGATGGAAAAAAAAATTTTTCCCCTCTCTTTTCTTCTATTTATTTATATTTATTCATTTCCATGGAAACAGTTGAACATAATGATATTTTCATCTTTATTTCTGTTATTTAAGTGCTTTTTTTTTTAATGCTCTAAAATTTGTTGCATTCGTATGCTGTTGATAAAAAACAAACGATTTATTGTTTGAAGATTTTATTGTGTTTTTTTTGCAGTAAGAAAATAAATCCAGATCTATCTCTTTCTTTAATAAAAAATATTTTATTCTTTTCGTTATTCTTAATTTTTTTTTTTTTAATATACTTATGCAATACCATTTTTTCCATCTTAGCTCGTTAAATATCACAACGTTACATGTAATTCCTTCAATCATTTATAAATGTAACCGCTATGAAGCTAATAAATTACGAAGCAGACAATGCCTAAATTTTAAAGTAACAAAAAAAGAATATTAAACTATGAGATAGGAAGGTAAAAAGTTGGCGAAGAATCAGAGACGAGGATAAGGAAGAAAGACGGATAGATTGGTGAAGAGGTCTCCTATAAAAGACGAGGGAACGAAGGAGGCGGAGGATGTGGAGGGAAAGGAGGGGTAGTTATGGAAAGGTAGAAACGCAATGCAATTCGTAGTTTTCATTGTCACGCGACAGAGCTACCGTGATTCTGGGGTGGAACGTGGCTTAGGAAGGGTAGCGGTTGGCGAACGAATCACAGTAGCGAGGGGAATGGAGGTTGTACAAGCGGTCCGTGGAATGAGAAAACATTAATCTAGGCATGTTTTGCAATCTCACCACCACCACTCCCACCACCACCACCTCTCCCTCTCGCCGGTCTACCTACATATAATGGAACACTGTTATTGCTACGTTATGGCGTGCGCACAATGTTCGTTTCGACGTCAACCCCTTTCCACCTTTCTCTCTATCTTCCTTTCCTTCTCACTCTTTCGCTATCTATCATACCTGAAGATATATATACTTATACGTGTTTTTATCTCTCTCTCTCTCTCTCTCTCTCTCTCTCTCTCTCTCTCTCTCACTCGATATTTACATACTTTCATCTGCAAATATATATTTGAATATATACGCGCGTTTACATAGCTACGTTTGAATATTATATTTTAGTAAGTTTCTTTGTATTTGAATCACTCAGGAGCCAAAGTGATGAATTTCACTTTTTGAAAAATTGTTTATTTTGGCATCAGAATCTGATTGTATGATTAATCTGATTTTTTAAAAATCAAATAACTACTTTTGGCAATGATCAGTTTAATCTCTGTGTCATTCACTTTATTTGAAGTTTTATTAAGATTGTTTTAGAAATGCAAATTCTAAATAATCGATTATTATAAATTTTTAAAATAAAATTAACTTGTCATGATTACAATTTATAATGAATAATTAAATGCGACCTTGATAAAAGAAAGATGTAATGAAACTGAAAAAAATTTTTTCATTTTTCAACATAAATAATACAAAGCAAAAGCAAACAGCGTTAGAAAAAATAAATAATTTTATTCTTTATAAAATTTTTTAAATAATATTTTCAATTTTAATTAACATTAATATAGTATTTTAAATGAAAAGACAAAATATTTTTTTTTTACTTGTCAAAAACTAAATTAAAAATTTCTTTCTGATAAATTTTGCAATTTATTTAATAGTTTGATGACTGACAGTCATTCTCTGCGTAAGAGAATATTTTTGACAAAATATTTTATTATATAATTTTTAGAAATATAAAATATACATAAAATTTTGTCCTATATTTGGAAAGAATCCATTATAAACAGTTAATGTGTTGCTTTAACATTCGTTTCGATTTTTCAGTTTTCTTCTTCAATTTATTTTCCAATTTATTTCCGTCAATCATTTAAACTTTCAAAAAAAGGTTAAAGTTACTCTTTTGCAATTCAGATCATTGCCAATTACCTATCATGAACCGTATGATACATACTCTAAATTTTATTTGAGTGTTGAACGACAATTCAAAGAAACGAAGGAAGGATTTCTTCTTTAGATTTTTCAGTGATAAAAGTTAATGGCCTTCCGGCTTTTGAGTTATCTTCAATGGAGGTTCGATCATTTTTAGATTTTTTATACTTACTTCAAAGGAAAACTTTAGGCATGTTTTTTATTTATTTATGTTTTTATTTTATTTAAAGATATTATTAAAAAATCATAAAAATATGAATTTATGCGATTAACAATTATTTGTAAACTGATTATTATGAAGTTTGATACATATAGAAAAATGAATTTTATGTGACAATTTTAAATACAGATAAAATAAAAGAGCAAAAAAGAATAAATGTTACAGTTAATCATTAATCAAAATGGAATATGAGATAATATTGATATTTCATTGATATATAAATGTATAATATATTTCGAATTTTTTATTTATCATAATATTATAGATAATTTAAAAAGGCAAGATGAATCGAATTCGGTTTCGATATAACTATCTCTATTTTCTCTTTTTTGTTCTATAACAATGAGTTGCTGTTCCTTTTTTATAGAGAACGATAACGATAACGAAGAAGGTGCTTCTTCGTATTCTCTCGTTCCATCGTTTTCCTAATCTCGCATTTTTTTTCTTTTTTGTTTCTGCTTTTTAATGCAAAATGAGAATGAGACAGAAACGTGAAGGAAGGAACGGAAAGAGGAAGAGAAAGGGAGAGGGAGAAAAGGTGTCCATGCGTGGATTTGCGCATCGGCACTCCCGTGGATGCAACTCGGAATCGCCTCGATGACGTTAAAAGGAGACTCGATAAACGGGTCGCATTGTCGCATTATGAAGAAAAGGGGTTGCTGCCTTTTTTCTCGCTTCCTTTCTCTTCTTTCTTCTTCTTTTTTTTTTTCTATCAGCTACTCCGTCACAAAAGTATGCTTGATGGAAATAGTTTCCTCTCGACAGGTTTCAAACAAGAAAAGTAATCTTTTTAACAGAGATAAGAATTAAAATTAATGATAAACATTTTTCCTTGGTTCAAGAAACGCATTAGTCTATGATATGTATTTTAAATATTTAGATATAGATAAAATTTTCGTCTACTATTTTTTATAATATTAATCAGTACAGGAGTCAAAAATATTTATGAACAAATTCTTTATTGTTGTGTGTGAACTATGATATTAACATTTTAACTTTTGATTAAGAATAGTTATTAAGAAAATAAAGAGTTTTAAAAAATAATCAATTGATTAAATAATTCGTAAATTTTCAATAATATTATAAAATTATATATAAATTTTAATTTTTGTTAATCTTTTTTTATTCATATTCAATAATTAATATTAATAAATTCAAATATATTTTTAAATTTATATGTGAAATTAGTATGTATTTAAAATATTTTAAAAAGATGTGTGATAAAATCAAATATTTTTATTGTTCATCTATACTCAAGAGTCTCATCACATCTATTACTTATTTATTTTAAAATGCTCAATATACTTTTACATTTTCTCAAAAAAAAAAAGAAGGAAGAATATTATATAATGATAAGAAATATAGACTTAGATACGTTACTTTTTCAAAAATAGAATTAAAGAAGAAGATTGATAATCAACAATAAAAATATATATTTCACACATATTTCTTTATACATTATACATTTATATATTTATATTTTTCTAAGAAATTCCTATAATTAATAATAATAAATTATTAAATATTAAAAATTATAAAATTTATAATAATATAAAAATTTATAATAATATAATAATATAAATTATAAATATTATTAAAAATTTGTAAATTAAATTTTATTATAAAATTTATAATTAATAAAATATATATAAATATAATTTGAAATATATTTTAGATTTATTTTAAGAATTTTAAAACTTATTTATTTTTTATATAATTTACATTGAATATATTACAAGAAAAATTCAGAAATTTCAGAATTTTTATAATCTATATAAAAATTATATTATGACCATTCCATTATCTTCAATATAGAGAAATACATTATCAGAACATAGACATCTTGGCTAAATATAAATATAAACGGAAAGAGGGCGGAGAAAAAAATATCAGATTGGTAGGAGGGAAACGAAGGGACAAAAGCGGAGATTTTTAATCTCCTTTCCCTTGTAAAAACGAAGAATCGCCCCTCGACTTCGTTTATTTATGTATTTCATAAAAACGGCCGACCGAGGCTCTATTATATTCGATTCTCCTCGAGTCTGACTACCTACTGTCCTCTTCTACTGATCGTGAGTCTGCGCAGCTCTCTTCTACAGAGAACTCTACGTTAATGTATAAATGAATAGAGTACTGTTACTCCCTCTACTACCTTCTTACTCTTACAGAGGGTGGTGCTGATGGTAGTAGCGGTGGCGGCTGCAGCACCAGCGACGACAACGATGTCTGTATCAGAAGTGGGGATAGTGCTGATACTGATGCTGGTACACTGGTACTGGTACCAAATCTGCTGGTAACAGGAACGATGCTGCTGTTAATATCCAATATTTAACAATGAGATTACATTGCATTTATAAAATACAAAATAGATTCAAACATTGATGAACCAGATTCGAATTCTTTAAAAATACCATATTTTCTCTAAATAAGTCTCTTTTAAATTAAATGTTTTTCGTTGATTTTTACTTAAACGTAAATCTCTATTATGATTTTGTACTATTCTCTTTGAAATCGCAAAACAATTTTAAAGAATGTTTCACAGATGTAGAAATTTTAGAATGATAAATAATATTTTGAAAATTGATGGGAATATGGAAATTAAAATTGTCTAAATTAAAAGGATCGAAACATTTCTCTCAAATTACTTATGGAGTATTAATGAGAATATTAAATTTCTTAGAAAAATGTTCCTTTATAACTTTATAATCTAACTTGAAGATATATTCCTTTATCTTTCTTTTAGAGATTGAATACCTTTTCCTTGTTCATTTTAAAATTACTTAAAATATTTATAAATATTCTATGAAATAATTCTCTTACACTATAATGAATTTTAGAGAATCGACTAGAAATTTATATAGCTGAAAAAAGAAAATCTTATAAGAATCTTTTTAACTTTGCTGACAAAAATTGAATAAACCAAAAGAATAATGAAATTTACAGGATCCATTCCTCACTTATTTTGACTCATAAAAATTAGAATAGATATTAATATTTATATCAATAAGAAAAACATAAAGTTTTAGAAAAAAATTTGGTACAATGTTCAATATTTTTTCCAATACTTGTTTATTTATTACTTTTTTATTTTAATTTATCAATTAAGCAATTAATATAAACAATATAGAAAAAATTTTAAAATCTTCAAAAATTTTTAAAAAGAATTTTAGAAAAAATTCCGAAGCATATACGTTAATATTCTCTAAAATGCAATATTTAAATGTGATAGAAAAAGTAAAAGAGAGTGAATTAAAAAAAAGTAAGCAAACAAGAAAGAAATAAAGAACAAGTTCTGGGGGATGAAATGCGGAACACAATGGAAATGTTGTAGAAATGATAACATCCGGTTGTCTGGCCCGTCCTGTTGATCTCCCTGGTAGCACTATGGTTTCATGTGCACCCTTATTGTAAGGGGTTGGAGGTGGTAGCGGCAGGGGGAGGACGTGGTTTCGTTGATTAAAATAACCTCGTCAGTGTAGTCGTTCTGTTGTACAACTAGTCGGGGGATGATGAGTAATCGTCTGGCTTAGGAAATCGTCATGACAAGGGCATCGGACAAAACGAGGGGTGGAAAGGAGTAGAGCTGCAGGTGACCCGTTCAACAACGTTAGATGTGAATTGGATAAATTGTAATAATTTAAATTTTATTATTTTAATTATTAAATAAAAAATTATTAAAAATTATATGTATAATTAATCAATGTCACAGCAAGAAATATAAAATAAAAGAATTTTAATATATAACGAAAAAAATAATATGAATTTAAAGAAATTTTATAAATAAATACAAATAAACTTGAAATACCTTATAAATTAATGAATGTATAATTTAATCGAAGTAAAATTTATTATATATATATGATATAATCCTAATATTATCATAATTCTTTTATTATATTTTTATTTTCATTAATATCATATTTTCATAATATCAATTTTTATTCTTTATATACAATTAATATATGTGTTAAAATATAATTAAACGAAATAAATAGACGATTATATTTCTCCATAATAGTTATGGAGAGAAGGGTGCATTAATAAAAGCTAATTGGTTGTATCATAGGGGCGGTTCTGGGCGTTAACATTCTATCCAATAAATGAACTTGAAGACACCCTTTTTGCTTGACAACCTGTTACTAATTTTCTTACTATTGAATATATATATATTTAATGTACATATATGTAGATAATTCTTGCACATAACATAAATATAATATCTATAATTTATACGTATAATTATAATTATTTTCGAAATTAAATGTTAATTATAATTATCAAGGAATTAAATATAGAGAGCTAAAAATATATTATTTAATGTATATAGCTACAATACAATTAATATACATAAATTTGTTGTATATGCGAAAAATAATAGACAAATGATAAATAAATGTATTGAAAGCGATACGCATTCCATTACATTTTCATCAAATATATTATTCCTTGAAATTACAAAAGATAAAAAAAAAATAAAAAAGCAGATCAAAAAGAAAATAATAAATATATATGATAATTTTTGATAATTTTGATAATTTTTTTACAATCTTCCATTCATATTTATTTACATTAATTATTTACATTAATGTTATTCCATTGATATATGAATACAATGATTATTATACATTTATTCATTTTTCTATAAATAAGTTTATAATTATAGTTTGTAAGAAATAAAAAAAATATTCAATTATATAATTTATTTAATTTTAATCTATATTTTACATTTACAAGAAAGACGTGTATATATATATATATTAAAGTAAATTTATTAATAAAGTGTAATTATAATGAAATTAATATGAAAACATTTCGCTAGTATATTTGGATCATTAAAATGGCGAGAATATAAAGAGAAGAGTCGGGGGTAAGAGAGAGTGAGGCGGGAGAGAAAAAGAGAGAGAAAGAGAAAGAGAGAGAGAAAGAGAGAGCGTCGTCCAGAAAGAAAGACTCGGCGGACAATCACAGAGAAAATCAGATGGAAAGGGAAAAAGAGAAATACAGCGTAGCGAACAGAAAGGCTCCGTACAGGAGGCGAGCATAGAACGCCAACGAGAGAAAAAGCGAGAGCAAGAGAGAACTGTACTCAGTGCATGCAATCTTTTTAATTATGAAAACACGGCTTTGTGTTTCATTTTGTTTTGTCGTCAGGGGCGCTATTCTATTCGGGCCCTTCTCCTTCCTCATCCGGCTGGTTCTTCCTTTTTTTTTTTCTTTTTTTTTTTTTTTTTTATATTATAACGCGCGCGCACCGCCGAAGTCAGGAGAGGGTGTGCAGGGCCGGGATAGGGTTCAGGAGAGGGGCAGAGATAGGGCAGGGTGAGATTGCTTTAGTAATGAATTACATGGCTTCGGGGTATGTGCCTGTCTGATGCGCTACACGAATATCGAGCATCACTTTCTGGCTTTCGCTTAGGCTCCTATCGTTAAACTTGCGCATCTTCTTCCTCCGTATCTCTTCTTTTTCTTACGTTCCTTCTTCTTCTGTTTATATTCTTCTTTTACCTCTTTTTTCTTTTCACCCGGTTTTCCATGGTCATCTCTTACTTCCTCATTTTCATTTACTTCCATTTTTTATTTTTTCTTATTTTTTTGCTCTGTTTTATATATTTTCTTTTTTTTTACAGAACACTAATACTTTAAAATTATTTCATTGTTTATATAATAAATATACATGCAATTTAATATCATATTGAACACACAATAAATGAAAATATATTACATAAATATAATAATATTTTAATCTATATTTTTAATATTGATAAAAAAAATAAATATTGTTTACTTTTTAAATTCTCTTTCTCATTATTTTATTCATTTCTTATTTTTTATGATGTATTATAATATATCAGATATTTCTAAGAATCACCATGATGTCGAATGATAGTATATATTTGATATTAATGATTTCATTAAATTATTATAAATTTTTAATTTGTTAATTATTTACTTTACAAAATAGAAAATGAATTGTATTTAAAAATGCCATTAAATTATTATTAATTAATCTATATAAAATAAAGTAAATTTTACTTCTCTAAGTAATAACTTTTAATTTTTATATGATAATTTTTAATTTTATATAAATAAATCTATAACAATTATATACATTTATTAATTATGCTTTATGTTATATTTATTAAATTTCACTTTAATCTATTCGTTTATATGTTTTATATTTGTTGATTTATTTTTTATTTATTTAGTTTTGCTTAATATTGTGAATGTCAATAATTTATAATTATATCAAATCAATCAAAGTAAAATATCAAGAAGTTAGAATTTAATCAAATATTATAATAAAATGTTGAATAGATATTAAATTTTGAAAAAATGGCTAACTAAGAAGTAGAATGAAACGCGAAACGAAATAAACGAAGAAAAGTTTTGAGAACATAAATTCCAAAAAGTGAAAGAAAATCTTGAAAGAACCAAAAATCAGGTATCGTCCTTCTTTGAAGGAAAAATTCTGCGCGGTACGATTTAGTGAATTTTCCACAAGAGGGGTGTGTACTTATCTCCATGGAAGTGGTACCGCCCCTAAAACAGACGGACCAATCCCGTGATATAAACCAACCCCCGTTCCGCACGTAACTCGGAGCTTGATCGAGGGTGAACTCTCGAAAGGAGACTTCAGTTTCCTCGGTGTCGTCTATCGAGAACGATAAAGCGACTCTCTTGCAGTGAGATTCCAGATTAAAAAAAAAAAAAATAAAAATAAAAAAAATCACAGAACTATATCCTTATTAGTTTTATCAAACAACTGATTACAACAGGATGGCAGGCCCGTACTTATCACCACTGGGCCCCCAGGCTGATTTACTTACCGAATATATGTTTGGAAGACGTCGTCAGGTCAGTGTACGTTTCTTTTTTGGTTCTGTTTACTTTTTTTCTTATATTTTCACATATTTATGCTATATATTATTGAAAATAATCAAGACATATTCGATATTCTCTTGTTTTTCCTCTCAAAATCCTATTTTTTCTTGTATAGTTTTATAATTTATAATCTTGTTAATAACTTTTGATATAATATGTTTCTATTTATAAACAAATATTTCCTTTTATTATATATTTAATTAAATTAATTATTAATTCATTTTCTTTAAAATTGTATTTGGTTTGTTTGTTTTGGCGGTAATCTATATGTTCTATACTCCAATATTATGTAATATAAAATTTGTAATTTTCTGTAAGATCTTTTTAAGCTTTACATACGAAAATTATTTATTATTTTCAGAAACAATTAATTAATAATTAATAATTACTATTAAAAAATTTATAAAATATATAAAAATATTTTTATTTATTCGCAATAAAATAATATATAAAATTATTTCATAAATAATTTATTAGAAAAAAAAATATTATATTATAAAATGAAATAAAAATAAAAAAAAATTATTTTTTTAATAACTATTCAAAGATATTTATAAATGATATAAATGTTTTACAAAATATATTTTTTTTATTTTTCATTTTTCTCGATATATTATGAATTATAAAAATAACTCAAATTAAAATTTAATGTAATGCATAACTATCGCGAAATTATACAAATATGTATTTATAAAACAAATTTTGCATATATAAGTTATAAGAAAAATTTCTTAAGAAAATCTTAGAGTTAATAAAAATATCGTAAGTCGTTATTTATTTCTTCTAATTTTATTTCTTTTATTAATTTAAATAATGCATATTAATTATATTTTTAAAATTACTTAATAAGATGTGTTTCTTTAATGAACAAAATTCGTAAATCAATTGGATATTTTTTATTAATTCATTATGTTTCTTATTTCAACTATTACTTTTTTGTCAATATTTTAATTATTTCTTTTTTAAATTTTACATATTTTTCATATGTTTTTTTTCTTGTTTATTGAATTTTTAAAATATCCATCATTTTCATTAATCACTGAGCATGCACTCACAAATTAGAAAGCATGTTTGTAAAATATTATTTTAATATATGTAATATATATAAAATATTATAGCACTGTAAATATTGAACACTCTTATATTACTCAATTTGTAATTTTAATACAAATGTATATTCCATAAAGATTTAGAAATGCACATAGAATTTTCTTATTTATATTATATTTTATATTTCTATGATTTTATAAAATTTCATGAATTATTATATAAATAGTTATTATTTATTAGCAATATTTTTGTAATATTTTCTATATTTTTATTTTGCTTATAAACTGAAATTTAAATATATATTATTTAATTATTTATTTTTATATTTAATTTTATTTATCTCTAAAAAAGAAAATATTTACTAATTAAAATTTTTACTTTTTAAAAAACTATAAATTTATTAAATAATTAAAAAAATTTTTTTAATTTTTATATTAAATAATTTTCTTAATTTCTTTTTTAAAAGATTAATTTAAGAGAAAGAGAGATTATATAACACTATAGAGAATTATAGAGAATTAAAATACGATTAATTTGTATTAGATAATTATATTTCAATTATATAGTATTATTTTTAATATAATATATTATATTATTTTTAATACAATAACAAAAATTATATCGTTACATATTTTTTTAAATATTTTCTTCGGCTGTGAAAATAAAAGAAACAAATAAAAGAATGAAACAATAATATAAAATCAGTAAAAATAAAAGTATAAATAAATAGTATAGTTATGGTTTTTCTATAAGTATTTAATTCAGTTTCTTAACTTTCATATGATGTAAATAATAATATTATTGCATATTTCATTTTCCATCAAAATTGTTATAAATTAAAAAACATAAAATATAATAATATTTACTGGTTGGTATGGTTATTAATTATTCTTAATCATGTCTGAATAGAGACGCAATCGGACAACCTTCACTCCACAACAGCTTCAAGAATTGGAATCACTTTTCCAGAAAACCCACTATCCAGATGTTTTCTTAAGAGAAGAAGTCGCTCTTAGAATTTCGCTCTCAGAGGCTCGTGTTCAGGTTAAAAAAAATATTTTTTTGTTATTCTATTTTTTTCTTTGATATCAAATTAATAGAATAATTTCTTAAGAAGTTAATCTCTTTTATGTGTATTCTTATCTTTTTAATCTTAGTTCCTATTTGGAATAATCTATATTGTCTATCAAATGTAAATGTTAATTCATAAATGTTTACTTTTATTTTAAAAAAGTTTAATAAATATTTATATTAAATACATAATATTTATTATAATATATAATATTTACATTTCATAAACATTTCATAAATTAATTAATAATATTTAATATATAAATGTATATATTTTATCGTGATAAAGATAAAAAAAATTATTTGTTGTTTTAGGTTTGGTTTCAGAATCGGCGAGCAAAGTGGCGAAAACAAGCCCGATTGCAATTATTACAAGATGCATGGAGAATGAGATGTTTGGGATTAGGAAGTGCGGCACCTCTTCTTTTGAGGCCGCCACCCACAACCTCTTTGGAACGACCTGATGCTGCGACACCACCACCACCACCACCACCACCTCCACCGCCTCCACCACCTTCTGCTTCTGTTACCAATGGACCATCTTTGACGGCAACCAATGCTGACAAAATATCCGATACTTCAACTTTATCCGTTTGCAGAGATTATAGAATTCTTCCACCTCCTCACGGGTAACAAAATAATTTTTTTTCATCCTTTAAATATATCGATATTATATATATAATTGTATTTATTATTTAATCTATAATATCATATTATTGATATATTATATTATATCATATTATATCATTTATCGATATTTATAAATTATTAGATACTTAACAGTACATCTTAAAATATGAATAAATGAATATTATGATTGTAACTAACATTAATGTACATATTGTATATAATATTAATACTGAAAAATTTGAAAAATTTATTAAAAAAATAATTTTTATTCATATACATATATTAAACAAATATTTAAATGTTTAATAATGATATTAAAAAGTGACAATAGATTAAAAGTTAATGATATATCATCTTAGTTAGTTTTCTTTTTTTTTATTTTAATTTTGAATATCTAAAAAAATATCAACGCGATAAAGAATTAAGAAAAAGAAGAATTAAAATAAACAATTGATTTTGATAACTTTTTAGATAACAATATCCTTTTATCAATGTTATATATATAATAAATTTGAATTCTGTCAATTAATAATTGATATAACTTTAAAAAAAAAATGTCAAAACAAAAAGATCTTTATTTTTCTTCTTTTTCTATGACATTCTGTATTTTATTTCTATGTTATAGTTTTCTGTTATATTTATTTCTTCTTGAAATTGTTCTTATATAAAAAAAATAATAATTATGTTTCAGATATTCTTTGACATGTGAAAAATCGCCGGAGAGAATGAAATGTGGTTGTGGTTCTCCACCAAGAATATGCGGTAGTCCAATAGAAAGAGATATTAATTTAAGTGTTAGAGATAGGCCGCAGGAGGCTGAAATGGATCTCACTGTGAAAGGTCCACCTCGACACACATCGATTGCCACTTTATTTCATCAAATACCCCAACAAGAACTCAGTCCTTCGCAAAATATCGATGAACCTTTGGACGTTACACTTAATGCTAACAAAAATAATTAATTAATTGTTTTTGTTATTTCAAGTATATATAATTATATATAATTCAGTTTCATACTTATGGGCTCGTTCATTATTTTTTCGGTTTTTCATTCAAAAAATGATTAAGTGCAATACACCAATTAGAGTTTAAGAAAACTTTATTCCAAAGATATACACCGCAAAAATTTCACACACAAATAAAAATACTATTTATAATTTTATTAAAATATGTAGGTGATTAGGTTGGAATTTAATGTTTCTCTATTGATAAACTTTATATTTATAAATTATTATTTCACAAAAATATATCTTCGAAACTGAAATCAATACTGAGAATCTACAAAATATTTTAATCTCAGTAAAAATTAGATTTGCATTATTTTTATTATCTTTTTCTATATGCTCTTCTTGCTCAATATTTTAAAAAATTATAGAATAACTTATTATTTATTTTGCATTATGTAATTTTTATTATCTCTTATTGAGATAAATAAATATAGTTTATTTTTCCTTCCATTATCCATCTGTAATTAGAAATGTAAATATATGATTTTTACATTATCTTTAACAAATTATATTTATTAATACAAATGATAACTATTATATAGAATGTATTATTTATTTTAATAATATATTAATAATATATTTTTTTTCAAAATTGTAAAAATTAATAATTTTTATAAAAATCATATGATTTTGGAAACATATGATAATCAAAAAGATTTTTTTTTCTATAAATACAGGTATTTAGAAAATATTGATATAGATTTTATTTTTTAATTGTTACGATCTAGTCATAATTTTATTTTGTTATTTATTAATAAAATTTATTAATAAATATTATTAAAATAAATTTCGTATTCATTTATATTTTATTGTTAAGAATATAAATGTTTTTAATATGTTTCAAAGTAATAAATGCAAACTAAAATCATGTAATAAATAAAAGAAGCATTTTTTTAAAATTTTAAATATAAAATAATTACGTTTAAACTAGTGTTAAATATATTACTTTATACGATTTTTTTTGTTCATATATGTATTAAATTTTTTAATTGTTATATTAATTGTATTGCCAATAAAAGATTAATATAATAATAATGATAAAACGATAATTGTACACAGGGGATTAAAATTTTACTAATCTCACATGTTACTTACTTCATAAGTAAGTACTATGATTCAATAACTAAAAGCAATTTCATTGTGACAATACTTATTAAAAAAAAATTTCTATGTTATTAATAATCATATTATAAATTATGTTATTTAAGCGAAATTTAAAAAATCGAAAAATGATAATATTTAATCTTTCAAACAAATCCATAAATAAAATAAATATACGTTATAAATTATATTTCATAATTATGAATAATTCAGATACAAATTATTCAAAAAAATATAAATACTCTTTATGTAATCGAAAGTATTAAATTCATTTTACAAAAACATGATAATTTAGATTTGCACAACCTAAATAAAAAAATGTCATTAACCTCAAAAATCTATAGCTTCTTTATATTTAAGAAAACATAATATATCATTACAATTTTAAGTTTTTAAATAAATTGAAAATTAATTTGTTCTTTTTTTAATGAAAATAAAATTGTATTATACACAAATAATCACCGATATGTATATACTGTAACATTTGAAAAATTGCATCAATTTGAATTATTCCATTGTTTTTGTGTATTTTTTATTTATTTAAAAATATTTGTATATATATTATACTATTTTATAATATATTGTATACTATTTTTATAATATTATTTAAATCATCAACAATCATTTTATAATTTTATTGAATTCATAATCAACAAATAAGTCACAATTATTAAAGTAAAATAAAAATAAATAATAAAAGACATATATATAAAATATATTTGTTATATTCGATTATTTACAAAATAAAAATTCTAATAAAATAATGTTTATTTATAAATAATAAATTAAATTAAATTAAATCAAATTTCAAGTCCATTTTTTGTCATTCTTTCTATAAATTTATAACTTTCAATATATGAATGATATAAACTTTTTGTGATTAAAATATTTTATTGGAATGAAAATGATTCGATATCTAGATAGATATCGATACTTTTCATTAATTCGATTTATAACTTATATCGAAAACAAAAATCGATATTTTCAGGAAATGTGTTAATTTATACTTAACAATGATTGGAATTAAAATTAAATTTCAATATAGAATTATAAATGAGTAAAAAAAACTTTTTCAATTCTGCTAGTATAATATCCTAATTCTTTGCACAAATCATAATTTTTTTCAAACTATTATTTGTTGAGTAATTATAAATATTATTCTATAATTAATTTCATATTGCACTTCTATATAAGTAGCGATCGACCTAATTTATTAATATATATTTTTAATATAAATTAATAAAAAATCAATAAAAATCAATAAATAAATATTAATTTTCCTTTCTATATAAATTTATATATTTTTTAAAAATTGGTATGTGTATAATAAATAAACATCAATTAAATAATAGGATAAATATCTTAATATTTTATATGTAAAAAAAAACATTATTATATATAATTATGTATTATATAAGATATAATTATAAGATATATATATTGTATAATTATAGAGAGATATAATTATATAAATTAATTAAATTTAATAATATTATAAATATTTATACAATTCGATATAATAATTTTATATATGTGTAAATATTTTAATCTATATAACATTTGCATCAAAATATTAAAGAAATTTAATTATTTAATTTATTTAATTTAATTTAATTTAAAGTCAATGAACGTTTTAATAAATTATTATATTATATATTATTAATTGTATATGGCAGTTTAGTTTAAAAAAATTCTATAACTATATTCTTTTAGAAAACAAGAAAGTTATTTTTAATATAGTAGGCCTTTAGAAAATATTGGCACACTTTAAATTCATAAGATTGTGTTTTTTTTACACTAAATATTATTAGGCTTATTGAGTATATTGAAATACTTCAATAATATAATGTTCAGTCTTATATTGTTCTTTTACTACTTTTTACTAATATTCTATATTTCATAAACGTATGCAGAAGCTTCTGAAAACAAATATGAATATTAAATACCATATTCAATGTGTAACTTAATAAATTCATATTATAAATGATTATATTTACTTTGAAAAATCACTACTTTTTTCTATTATATGTTCAAATTCTGCAAAGCTAAGTGCACCATCATCATCTAAATCTGCTTCATCAAGTATATATTGAAGAACTTGTTGCATATCTGTTTCATTTAATCTTTGTGGAGTAGTAAGTCTATCTACTACTTGTCTTAAATCTCCAATACCAAGCATATCATCTCCATCAAAATCTACATATAATTTGTTATAACTTAATTAATATATAAAAATAAAATTTATAGAGATATAAAAGAAAAATAAGATATAAATATTACCAAATATTCTAAATGCATGTTCTGCTTTGACAGCTTTTGGAGCTGCGTCACTAAAAACAGACATCATGTCTAAAAAGTCTTCAAAGGTACAATCTCCATCTTGGCTTGAACTAAAAACTTTACAAATTCTATCTCCAAAAGGATTTACTCTTAATTCAGGATATTGTAAGATTTTAGACATTGGAAGTTTTGCATTTCTATTATGACCAACCTTCTCTGGAGCAAGTGCTTTAAACTTTTGATGTGCACTGTCATACATAATAAAAAATTTTAAACATCAATTAGTAATTTTTTATAAATAATTTAATTAAAATATAAAAATACAAAAATAATATATAAAAGTATAAAAATTATTTTTGATTTTTGATATAAAATAATTTTATAAAAAAAATTAATATTACTACAATAAAATCTTATTAATATTATTAATATTACAACTTGAATAAATAAATTTTTTTTTATTTTGAAATTTAAGTACTTTAAAATTTAAAGTTTATTATATCTTTAATTTATTGATATAATTATTAAGATATTATTAAGATATATTATAAATATATTATAAATGATGTAAATATACTTACTGCAAAACTTCTTTTTTCGTAAAATATGTCAAATCCTAAAATATAAAATATAAATAAAATTTACGAATTATTCAATTATTAAATAATAGTACCTGATAATCTTGCAATTCATCTTCAGAAAACTGACTTTTACCTACTCCCATTTTTTAAAAAATTTGAAAATTAAATTTATTATTGTATACACAGTTTTCATACATGAGATGTCTATTTTTTTAAACCTTCTGGTATTTCCATTCTATATATTATAGTCGTCTAGCATCTGATCGATAAATACCTTTCATCTAAAAAGATTTTTATCTACTAGATAATGAAAGATAATGTCAATAATAATTTTTTTTAAATTATAAATTAATAATATAATAATATATAAAATAATAATTAATAAATTTTATAAACTTTAGTAATATAAATATATTATAAAGTAAAAATTATAAAGTAAATTTTTTTAGATATCACTGAAAACTAATATTTAATTATATTAAACAAATGTATACTTTTTTATATTAAATCTTTTAAACAATAAATAGTTATAAATATATAATTTGTTTTAAAATTATTTGAATATTTAAATGTTATCTATTTTAATCAATGTAATCTTTCTGATTGGTTCCAGTCTAGGGATACATGATTTGTGTTCATTGGTTATACTGTAATCTATATTTGTGCCATTTACCAAAAACTATTTTTATGATATTTATGTTATTTTGTTTCTGTGTTGTATAGTATATAATGAAATATTAATTACATCAAGTTTTTATTTATAAGTTGCATAATTTATAATTCATATTGAAATATTTTTTAATAATTATAAAGTGAAAAGATATTAATATTAAATGAAATAAAAGGTTAAAAATTGGCTTATTATAACCTATAAAATTTATTTTTTCTCGGTCAGTTAATGTATTTAATTACTATTTAATTAAATTAATCATTATAATAGTCCTATTTATTTTTATTTATATTTTTACAGTTTTTATTAGTGATCAATTTATAAGAAGACGTGATATGGTTCAACAATATCAATCGCCTGTTCGGGTGTATAAGCATCCTTTTCCACTCGTGATGATGGTGCGTTTGTTATATATTTTTTATTTTAGTAGTAATGTATTTGATATATTTATTATTTTACCTTAATATTATAGATATATAAATTATTTGTGTTATTTTATATTGTTTTTTATCAAATCATTGTATTATGTTTAGTATATAATATGTATATATTATGTACGTAACTTATAGATTAAATACTAAATTACGTACAATATGTAAATTAATAAAATGAATTCATTATTAGTTAATTTTGAATTTGAAAACAAATGGATATATTTGTTTTGATATTAATAATTCAAATTTTATATATTAAAATATAATTTTAATATTATGTATTGTGCAAAGCTAAAAAGAAGGAATTAAAAGGAATATAGATTAATTAAATATCAACATATTTTATATAATCACAAAGATAATATTAATAATAATAATAATAATAACTTTTGACAAAAAATTTCATATTTATAAATATTATATAATTTTCTAATATAATAATAACAATAAATAAGAGAACAAATTATATATATTTTTTTTTCCTATTCCAGTCTTCTTTTCTGCTGTGCATAATATATATATATATATAATTAAAATAATAATGATATTAAAAAGATAGATTATTTACACTTTATTCTATATTTTTACTATTATATTCTATATTTATCACTTTTATTAAATTTTTTATTATTTATATTTAAAATAGTCACAAGTAACTTGTTCTTTTTTTGAAATCAATAGCACAGCCAAATTTTTTAATACAAAAAAAATTAATTTTATTTTATTTAAATATTTATAATAATATTTTAAATTTATATTGAGCAATGCATAATTTTTTTATTCCTAATATAATTTACACATTATATTTAACACCAATGCATCTTGCTATTTAATTATACACCTAAGATTATAATATTAATTAGGAATATTCACTTTGCAATTATTACAATAATTTTACTTTAAAAAAAAGATCCTGTTCATTATATATTATGTTTTATAAGTTCTATCTTTTTCTTTTTTTTGTTTTATGTACTGAAATATTTATTTCTAATGATATTAATATTTTATATAGAAGAAATAGAAAAGACATAAGCCAAATACTAGAGATAGAAATTTATAATGATTATAAGTGATAAAATAAATTAAAACTGATTGCAAATAATAATTTTTATATATAATAATATTTCATACAATTTATTAGTAAATTTTTTTTCACGTGTATAAAACTTTATACATATTTGTATAAAAAAATAATATTAATCCCAGAATGACTCTCTAAGATTGCTAATGATTTCATAAAATATTAAACAATATATATTATACAATGAAAAATATTGTTCATTCAATAATATTTTTAATACATTTGAAAAAATAAACATTTGAAAATATAAAAAAGTTGCTTACAGATAAACAGTTTAAAATAAAATATAACATTTTCATAAGATTTCAATAAAATTTTACACTATATTTTTCCACAAAAGGAATTTATTATATTACATAAGGTTTTGATTTTGGCAATTATATTAGGTTCAAATCCATATTCGCTTTTGTGAATTCGCTTTGGTGGACTTAATCACTGGTGATCTTATTCACATTGAAAATATAATGATGTAGATTGATATTATAAAAAATGTAAGAATAGGACAAGCATAAAATAAAATTTTAATCATTCGATGTTAAAGATAATGATTGATGGAAAAATCGGATGCTAGCTATGTCTGTTGAGTCTTTGGATTCTTAACGAATATTAGCAGAATATTTTTATAATTTATACAAAATTCATTTTTTTTTTTGCATTCTCTATGATATTTTTTAATATTCATCATATTTTTTGTTTTTCGGTTTATCATCTTTGGACATATTCATATTTATATTTCATACAAAAGGCGAAACCATACATAACCTCATCTTTATAACTTAATGAATAACAATTTTAATTTATTAATGAGATTTTTACATATTTTTTAGATTTATATATATATGTACAATATATTTTTCAGAATATATTTTGATATATTTTGATATATTTTTTTTCTTAGATGATAATCCTTCGGATAATAATTTCATGAGAATCATCCGAACAGATTTGACTCATTTTATTTTAAAAATATTCATAATATAATTTTTAATAATTTTATAATTTTTTTTAATAAGTTTTTCTTTAAATTTTTTATTAGATTTAAATTTAATTCTATACAGATCAATATAAAAATTGAAATTATAAACATATATGCTTTAGATTCGAATTTGAATTAGAATTTATTATAATATCATTAGAATATCAATATCATATCATTTTATTCTCGAAATGCAACATATTCTTTCTTATTCTTGATAGATAAGATTTTAAAATTGTTTTATTTATTATATCGCACTGTTTCATAAAATCACTGTTGTATTTAAATATTTCTTTAACATTTATGCTAACATTTAAAACTTGCATCTTTTCTGTATTATATATATTATCTAATGATATGTAATTTATTTGCTTTTTATTAAATATTTACTATATAAATAATTAAATCTATTTCTATAAAAAAAATATTAGAAATTATAAAAAATAAAGATAATAATAAATATTATTAACTTTATTTATATAAAAATGAATTCTATGTATTAATTTTTTGCAAAATTAACGTGTATATCTTATAGTTTTATTGTGACTAATCATAAATGCTTTTATATTTATATATATTTATATATTGAATATTTATATATATATATTATATTTATATATTTATATATTGAACAATTTTCTACATTAAACAATAATATTACATACATGAAGAATACGATAATGTAAATTTATATGATTTTTATATAATGTCTTATAATATTGTTATGAAAATATATTGTTGTGTTTTTTACAATCTTAGTTAGATTTAATTGTTTAAATCATATATTTATTTGTTATTTTGAAAAATAATTCATTTAAGGATTCAATTTATAAATCATATCATCAAAATATCACGTTTTTTATAATATCATAAATCTTTGCTCCGCTTTTACGATTTTTTATCGATATGTACGATTTCAGATTTTGAACTTTATGTTATAAAAATTGCAATAGAATACGGAATATTAAATTTCATTGTATCATTCGCTTTCATTGATTCTCACTCTCATCACCAATTCAGATTCAAGAAAGCAGAAGGCAAATAACAGCAGACAATTCCTGAAGTATCTTCCTTAATTGTCATGATGCGAGCTTGCAAACTGCTACAACTAAGTTAAACACCAGCGAGCAATGGATACATCTCAGTAAGCAAATCAGAATATGAAATTGTCAAAATCATTGCATGATAAAGATTTGAAAATAGTTATAGAATTACTTTTATAAGAAAATATAAAATTATTTTTTAGTGGACAGTACTTCATTTATTAAAATTAGTATTAATAATAATATCATATATTATATTAAATTTATATTTATATATGTATGAAAGTACAAAATATATTGGTCATAATAGATAGATTATAAATATGAAAAACAATTTATTAAAGTATTTTTATGTAAAAAATTTTTTTTCTAAAGTAGTAAATTTGAATCTCTCTCTCTCTCTCTCTCTCTCTCTCTCTCTCTCTCTCTCTCTCTTTCTCTCTCTCGCTTTCTCTTCTCTCTTTCTCTTCTTTCTTCTCTTATGTCTATAACTACCAATGAAAATTAAAAAATATAAAGGAAATAATGAAAATACGCACATGTACATATATATAAATCTATCTCACATGTACAAAATAATAAATTAATAATTTTGAATATTCTTATAAGAATAATAATAAATAGAATAAAAATATTTAAATAAATTATTAAATATCAATTTCAATTTGATATGTTGAAAATATAAATATCTTATATAAAAAAACATTACAATAAAATGCATTGCTATTTGACTGAAGAAAGAGCAAGTTAAAACTTATTTTTATCAATAAACTCTTGTTAATTTATGTTATGTTATATGTTAAGATTTTATTTTATAATATAATTTTTACGTTTTCTATTTTACGATTTTTGCATGTACTGTTAATATTAATTTATAAAAGCTTTTACATTTAATTCTTATAAATCTTTATTTTGTTCATAGGCATATGAGCGCAGATTTCCTACCTGTCCGCAAATTCCTGTTTTTGTTGGTTGTGAAATAGTTTCTGATGAAGAAAGTAAAAATGGTTCTATTAGAATAACGGAACGGCGGTGTAAATTAAATGTTGAAGCTCCATATATTTTAAAAAAAGTATGTATATGTAAAAGTGGTTAATTGATATTAAAAATTAAAAAAAAAAATTTTTTAACTCAATATGATTCTAGAATATATTATTTTAAGATAAATTCAATGATCTAATATATGATAATATTCAAATTTTGTAATTCAAAAATCTAGATTTGTTTAGCAATATAATAAATTATTTCATATCAATTATTATTAAAATATGATAATATTATAATATTTAAATTATATAATTAATATATTCTACTACAATATTTTACATACTTTTTTTTTTATTTCAGATCATTGGTGTAGATTTTGTCTATTTTATTCAAAAAAATGTTTTAGATAGGCGAAATAGCATTCTAGAAATAGAAGCATATAATGAAAGTTTTTCGTCTAGAGTAACAGTTATCGAAAAGTGCAGGTATTTTGTAAGTATTTAAATTAATTTATTAATTGTGATTTTATTTATTATGTAAAATTTATAAACAAATATAATTGATATAATTAATTTAATCAAATAATTTTTAATATTTTATAAATAAAATATTTTATATATATATATTTTTTAAATAAAATTTATATTATTATATAAAATTAATTTAATGTAAATTATAAAAATGAATGTTGAAAAAAAATTAATTTGATATGATTACAGGTTCATCCTGAAAATTCAGAATGGACATGTTTTGAACAAACTGCAAGTCTAGATATTAAAAATTTTTTTGGATTTGAAAACTCAATGGAAAAATTAGCAATGAAACAATATGCTCAAAATATTGCCAAGGTGTTATATTTGATAATGTTTTTTTTAAATAATATTTTCTATTCTAATGAAATATATGAATGTTATATAATGAATATTGTTTAGGGTAAAGAGATAATTGAATATTTTATAAATCAATTGAAGGAGGAAGGTATTATATATGTAGCTCCATGGAAGGATCCAAATGAGATGGCTGAAAAGGATGAAGGGTAAGTTTAAAATTCTAAAAAATATGTTTATATTTTTAAGCACTTTTCAAAAATTTTCTATTTTTTATATAAAAAAATTAATTATATAAATATCTGTATAATAATAAATGATATATTTATTTATTTCTTTTTTTAGGAATATTGTAAAAAACCAAGAATCTCTTAATCAAGAAGAAACTTACTCTTATACAGACAATAAATTACAAAATAGAGGTATATTATATTTTTTATTATTTTATATGGAATTTTTAAAAAATTATTGAGTTAAAAATAAATAAAAATAAAAATAGGAAAACTTATATTGAAGTTGTTAAAACCCTTAATAAAAAAAATATAATTTTAGAAATGCAGTTATCTTCAGATTATATAGAAAGATATTTAGGAAAACTTGATATGATGCAAGAAAGCAAACTTATTCAATTACGACAAGGCATAAAAGAATTGCGAGGAAGTTCAGTACCAGGAGATGCAACACTTTTGAGATTTTTAAGAGCAACTGAATTTTCAATTGAAAAAGCAAAGGAAATGTTAACACAGACATTACATTGGAGAAAAAAGCACCAAATAGATAAACTACTTGAAGAATACGAAGTACCACAAGTTGTAAAAGATTATTTTCCTGGTGGTTGGCATTATTTTGATAAAGGTATTTTTAATTTTTATTGTTTATAATCATTAGTAAATTCTTTGTCTATAATATAAAAAAATACATATATTTCTTAATTATTATAAAATAAAATATGCACTAAAAATCAAGGCATTAAATATATCAATGATTTATATATAGATATTGTATGTGAAACTTAAATTTTTTTATATGCAATAAATATTTTTTGATTGTTTCTTTATGCTGTATAAAAATTATAATTATATCTATTTTATAAACTTGTTAAAAATAATATTTTTTAAGAGAAATTTTTTTAATTATTCATATCATATTTTCTATTATATTTATTTGTTAAAGTTTTATTATATTATTAAATCTTATCAGGACAAATATAATAATTTAATAATAATAAAATAATAAAATTTATCAATTTATAGATGGCCAACCTTTATATATCTTAAGAATGGGGCAAATGGACGTAAAAGGATTATTGAAATCTATTGGAGAAGATGATTTATTGATGCTGGTAAATCTTATTTCTATGATAAAATTATATATTATATTATATAGTTTCTTATAATATTCACAATTATTATAGGTATTACATATTTGTGAAGAAGGATTAGTTCTAATGGAAGAAGCAACTGCTGTTTCTGGTCATCCAGTTTCTCAATGGTGTTTACTTATAGATCTTGAAGGTCTAAATATGCGCCACTTATGGAGACCTGGTATAAAGGTACATAAAATTTATTTAATATAACTTATAATATATTTTTTGTTTAATAAGTATATAATAATAATAATAATAATAATAATAATAATAATAATAATATACATTATTACTTA
Organism: Apis mellifera; assembly: GCF_003254395.2. Classification (NCBI taxonomy): domain Eukaryota; kingdom Metazoa; phylum Arthropoda; class Insecta; order Hymenoptera; family Apidae; genus Apis; species Apis mellifera. The sequence continues at coordinate 5,593,538 of NC_037641.1, forward strand.
CATACTTAGATTTTATTTTTTTTCATATTATTCTCATTTAATATAATATCCACATAGCAAATTGAAATCGAAAAATAAATAATTTCTTTTCAAATTATTATTTTTCTATTTTATTTTAGGCTTTATTACGCATTATTGAAATCGTTGAAATAAATTATCCAGAAACAATGGGAAGAGTTTTAATTATGCGAGCACCTAGATGTTTCCCTATATTGTGGACGCTGATAAGCACGTTTATAAGTGAGTAAATAATCAAATTTTATAAAATCATATTATTATTACATATTAATTTCGATATGGATTAATCAACAAGAATCGAATGAAATTGTTAATTTTATTGATAACAGGTACTAATTTTTTAATTTTTAAATTAATTCTATTAATTTTATTAATTTTTAAATTATTATTTTTAGATAATTTTATAGATTAATATAATTTTTTTATTTAATATTAATCCTATTAAATAATTAATAGAATAAATATATGCATCAATGTCTTTCATTTGTTTATTTTTATGATTGTTATATGGACAAGGAAAAAAAAAGTTGCTAATCGATCTTGGATAGCTTTTAATGATTAGAACAATTGCCTGGCAAACAGAAGATTTATTTGATTTGATTCAGATAATTTAATCGATTGGCTTTTTTTTCTCTTATTATATTCTCTAAAAATATTTATTAACATACTCTACATTTTCTTTTATATTATATTATATTAATAATTTATATGTTTACATGATGATGAGTTTTTGAAGCTATGTGAATTTATAAATATTTTATTATATATAATATAATTTTTATGGCAATTCAAATTTACACTTTACGAAATTTATTTTTTTTTATATGATCCCACAAATGTTCGATGGAATTTGAGTTTAAATTTTATAGAAACTATTTCAATATGTTATATTATTTTCAGAAAATTTTATTTTATTTTAATTATTCATTTTTATGCTTGGAATCATTATTTTATTTGAAGACATATCCATCGTATTTTTGTGCAATAAAAAGATTATTCTGTAATATTTTAATATATATATATATAAAACTATTTTAATGATTACTTTTAGGTCTTCTTTTGAAAATCTTTCTTTTGCTATTTTTTTTTAAAAAATGTTGTCATTTATTATTCTAAATTTTAAATTTTTATTTATTACATTTATAAATATAATATAATTATTAATTAATATAATTTATAATATAATAAATTTTGAAAACTCAATTTTTAAATAACAATATTTTATCGAATAATTTCATTAACGATTTTAATTTCAGACTTATATAATATAAAATTTGTTTGTCATATTTTTTTCAAAGTAAAATGAATATTTAAATGAATATTTAACTAATTTTTTTCTACTTTCACAATAAAAATTTATGCAAAAATATATGCAAAAAGTTTAATTTCATTTTATAATTATTTTTTATTTTATTTTTAAGACAGAAAAGGGATGATAATTAAAAAATTACTGCTATTTTTTAATTAATTGAAAATTATAGTAATTTAAAATTGTTTTCAATAATGAAAACAATTCTTCATATTATTCAAAATGTTTGGATACATTCATCAAAATAGAGAAAAAAACAAGAAAAACGATATTAGATAAATAAAAGAAAAAAAAAAGATCAAATTGAAGAAAAAAAACGAAGTACAGAATATTTATAGATTCTCTTTTAGCATCTTTAATCTCCATATTCAATTTATATATAATTTTAAAAATAATAAAATGATGAAATACACTGAAGCGTAAGTATTTGTAAATTTTCTAATCTTAAAAAGAAATGAAGAAATGAAGAAATATTGAATGACATAGCGGGCAAACAATGTATATGTATCGATATATAAAAAATTAATTTGATAATTTACATATAAAAACTCATTATTTTAGTTTTTCAATTTTTATTAAGAAGCATGGAGAAACAATTTTATAATTTTAAATGACATAGCGGGCAAACAGTGCATGTATATCGATATAGAAAAAATTAATACATTTGAAAACTGATTATTTTAAACCATTTTTCCAATCTATGTTAAGAAATGGAAAATTAATAAACATTTCTATTAAATCATATTTGTATAAAAGAATTGATATGAATTATATTTGAATTTCTAATGATACAATATAAATTTATAATTACTTTATAATATATAATACAATATTTGATCGTATTTTAAAATATTAATTCTTAGCTCATTTATATATTTTCATATAAATTTTATAAATAAAAGTATTTATAGAAATAGCAGAAAAAATTAAAAGATCAATTTTTACATTTAATTTTATGAATAAAAAATGAATTTTGACATACAAAATTTTATATACTTATTTTAATCCATATATTATTTATTAACTAATTTTTAATTTTATCAATTAGCTAATTTTGTTCTTATTTATGACTTAAACTTCGAATTATTTCATATATATTTTCTCTATTAATTATTCATTAAAAATAACTGTAATCATATCTGAATATTTGATAGTCATTTTCCGTGATTGAATATCTAATAATAAAAAAAATCTTTTTGCTGTCTTTATTATTAAAGATAATATTTATCGAAATGAAAAGTATTAATTTAAAAATTTATTATAAAAATTACAAATAAATAAATAAAATAATTTCTTGATTTTTGAAATATATTCTTATTTTCAAAAATAGTCAATCTTTAAAGGAATGTTTATAAATTTTTTTATTATAAGTAAAATCTATTCCTATTGTTTTTAGCAAATGGCTGCCAATATTTTTCAATTTTTTTTTTTTGATATATTATTAAATTTATCTGCAAAATTAATATATTTAAAATTTCAATAAACGTTATTTTTAACGAATTTTTAAGAGGCATAATTCAAGAAATTATTTATTTTTGATACAATTATAGAAATAACTTTTATTACATTCGATGTCATTATTTTTGTATTCATTTCATTCAAAATAATTTTCCATAATTATTAAATGATATTTTCCTCAAAATATTTAATAAAATAATAACAAAATTATAACTGCTGATTTTAACTGCTTTTTTTATTAGAAAAAAAGTAAATAAAAATAATTTTGTATAAAATTTACTTAATACATGATGTAATCATATCGATTTTCTTATTGCATTATTATTATTCAAAATTCATGACTTTAATATAAAATATAATATAAAATATAAATTACAAATCAACTATCAAATATATATTGAATTATAATAAATTGATTAAATAATGATTTTAAATATATTTATATTTCATTATAATTATAATTTGTATAAAAGGTATTTTACATACCTATGTTTATTATTCAACGTCTGAAACAAGAAGAAAGAAAGAAAAGAGGTTTCGATCCTTAATATATCGCAAATATAAAAAAAAACATAACTAGTACTATTTTCTAATCATAGATGTCATGATTATACTATTAATGAGTATACTATTAATTTTCCAATAATACTAATATAAAACTTATATACAAATAATTCGATATTAAAATAAATCAATTTTCTTATAAATATTAAATTAATTAATAATTCAATAATAAAAATAAAAAAAACATTACATTTCAATAAATCTTTAAAACAATTTTAATGAAATTATACAGAATTATAGATAATATATAATAAATTTTTTAAAATTTTAATTTTTTATGCTTATAATTAAAAATAATATTTGATTTACAATATTTGTTTTTAATTTATTTATTTTTAAGAAATAAATATATATATATACATATATATATACACATTTATATATTGTGTTGTATATGTTTAAAGTATTTAATCATAAGCTTTAAATTTATATAATAAACAAAAAGATAAAAAAAGATAAAAAAAATCTAAATATAAGCTGATTTTGACAAAGTAATGTTGATAAAAAAATAGAATTGCTTTAGAAAAATAAATTTTTTAATGTTACTAAGTTATTTACATTTCATTATTTTTTAACAGATTAACTCGAACATTTTTAATAATATTGCAATAATGAAAATAATATTTTATTATACGTATTAATTTTTATATATAAAAGTATTTTAATATTTTTAAATTTCACAGATGAAAATACAAGAAAAAAGTTTATATTTTACTGTGGCACCAATTATCAAGAACAAGGTCCAGGCAATTTAAGTGATTATATTGATCCTGAATTTATGCCAGATTTTCTTGGAGGATCGTCTGAGGTAAGAATGAATAATTATAATTTATTGATTTTTGATTTAGATATAAAATGTAATGTTAACATTAATAAAACGTATCTTCCTCTCAGATATGAACGTGTATGTTTTCATTTACATGCGGTAAAAAGTAATATAAAAATTAGTACTTCCAGTGATTAACATTTTTTAGTATTAAATTTTATACTTAATGTATTTTAATATGGTAGGACAATGTGTGCGAGATATATGGTATGGTACCTCGAAGATATTATATATTCAACGCAACTGCTAATAACGTAAGGATTTTTATATCTTTGATTTATTTGTTGGAAATTGTAGTTATATTTTGTTGTTGTTTTATGTTTCATTATTATCTTTTTTTTTATGAAATATTTGCACCTATTGAAAATATATTTTAATTTAATAATTAATTGATTTAATAATTAACAAAAAAAAGAGGAAATATACATGTAAGATGTTATCTAATTGATGCACGAAAATACTAAATTCTAGGTATCATGTTAATTTAAAATATAATTAAATATAAATTAAATATATAAATTTTTTTTTTTTTAAATATATGAATTTCACATAAATCATATATAAAAAAATAAAATATTAGAAATTATAATTAAATTTTTGAATAAATAATTTTCAAAACAATTGATGAAAAAAAAATAACAAATTAATAATCATTAAGATATAAGGTGAGAATTGATAATTAATGTAATTAAGTGTTAATGTTATAATAATAAATAATATACTATGCTATAATATGGTATAGTAAATAGATATATATAGAATAGCTAAACATTTAATTGGCACTTTTATTAAGTGAGATAGATTATAACTTTTTTTTTATATTTTTCAAAATTAATATTATTTTTCATTTTTTGAAAAAAAAGTTGCATCATCTTTCGCAATATTTTATCTAGAATTGTATAAATTGTTATCAAAAAATATAAATATAATAAACAAAACAAAGATGAATATATAAAATATAAAATACTTTTTTACATATATATATTTCTAAAAATTTATGAAATAAATGTTCATTTTGTAGGGAAAAATTGATATCACATAAACTTTTATACAATAAAAATTGAATAATTGACAATGTATGTAAATAAATTATTAAGAGATTCTCCTTGATACCATAAAATGATATATTTATTGTTAGATAAAATATAAAAAAAATTCCGTATTCTGGTTTATATTAAATTTCAATTTCACTATTCTATAAATATTCTATAAATACTTAATTTGGATGTTGACTTTTTAGCAATTGTCAATTTAAATATGTGATGCGAGAATTAGTAATAATATCTTTATAGTTCATACATGTTTATAAATTATGTACTTACATATATATTAATACAAAAATGTCACATCATATTTCCAATTTGTTTCCTTATGCTATTCCTTTTTATATACGAAATCACTATGGACTTAAAGACGATGCCTAATTTCATGGGCATTCCCGTTGAAATTGAAGAAAAAGAAGAAAAATTATTAATTATTATATTTAAAGGGATTAAATTAAAAAAAAAAGTTGAAATACCTGGTATTTGCTTCACTGAATTCAATGGGGATTCCCTTTTAGGGATGGAAATGATATCTATGCATACGTATTTGCGTGAAAAGTTCGAAATATGTAATAAATAAATACTGTATGCATTATTTATTATGTTATCCTTTATAAAAGATTATAAGATATATCATAAGATAAATAGAACTATATTTAATATTTATTTCTATTTATATTAGACTTACATCACCGAAGGAGGAATTGTTCCGAAACATCTATATAAAATGGAATTAGAACCTACATCTACTCAAGAAGAACATAATCTGTATCATTCGATTAGTTTAAGCCGTGGACAAATTCATCGTATAATAATTCGTTCAAATGATCCAGGATCAGTTTTAACATGGGATTTTGATGTAATGCGCCATAATATCATATTTACCGTACTTTATCAAGGTCATGATGATACAATTAATCGTTCTTTAGGTACATATATATCAATAAAATGTAAAATAATTTTAAATTTAAAAAATTGTTAATGCCCAAATTAAAATTTAATTTTACCAATTATTTGTAATAATTATATAAATGATCAATATAATTTTTTCAGAAACTGTTACAGATGAAGATGCAGAACTATTAGAAACAAAAGAAATCAAAGGTCATTTCATTAAAGTTGAACCTAGTATTATTTGTCATGATGGTGAAAGTATTCAAGTAAGTATAAAAAAAAATTTAAATAAAAAGTATAATTAAAATACATAATAATTTATATAAAATTTCCTATTATTGATTCCTTATTATACATAATATAGTATAAATATGCAATATGTTGTATAAAATATTGTTTATTTATATTATAATCATACATATAATAGAATTGAATGATATTCGAACTCCAAAATGAAAAATAAGTCATTTTCGAAATTATTTTCTTCCTTTTATAGGATAATTTATTAATTTATAATAAAAATAATAATATATTATAGAAAAAAAAATAAAATGTATATATAATGTAAATTTTTTAACATTCAATTATAACATTCAATTATAAATGTTAAAAAATTTAAGCAGTAATTTTTCAAATCAAAATAAGAAATCAAAAATAAAAAATTTTTAATTTTGCTAATACATTTTTTTTTAAACAATTTTAAAGATTCTATAAGGAATTTACTTACAATATAATTACATTATAATAATTATGTAATACTTATTTATTTTTATACAGGGTTCTCACATAATGCAAGAAGCAGGTATATATATATTACAATGGCATAATCAAGATGATCCAGGAGAATTTCTTCCATCCATTAGTAGCCATAAAGCACAACTTATGTACTTCTATGAGACATTATCTTCAACTCATTATAGGTATTTTTTTAATTCTTAATTTTTATGTAATTACTATATCATAAATATAATTATATAATTTAATATTTTTAGGGGTTCTATGATGAGTTTGCAATCTGCTATAAGTATAAAATCAGAAGCAACTTCATTCTTGTCCAGATGACGTGTAAAAGATATTTCATAGAGAATTTATCAATGTTTAAAATTCTGAAACATTGAGAATAGTGATTTAATTTTAATAAATTTATTAATTTGTTTTTGAATTTCTTCCATTATAATAATGTTTTAATTTTTGAATCTCTAGTTTATAACAATATTTTAAACATATTTCTATCAAATTGTAATCATTAATTAGAATGCACGAAATTTTAATTCTAAAAAATATATATAACAATTTGAATATATATTACAATTTAGATTTTAAATTGGAAATTAATGTAGTATAAGTGTTAATATTTTCTTATATTTATTTCAATATATTTTTATTTAAATTATATGAAGATTTTATATTCTATATAGTTTTTTTTACTTTATATATTTTATATATATATTTTTTTAAATTATGTGCAGATTTATTAATTAATTTATTATTGTTTGATTTTATATCTTTTTATACTTTATAAAGAAATATTCAAATGTAACAGTTGATAATGATTATCAAGCACTAATCAATTATTAATATCAAAAATGGATTTGTAGTAAATAATAATTTGAAATCAGATTCAGTATAATAAAATATTAATTAAATAGAACTTTGTTTATTATATTATTTATATTCATATTTACAAAATTTACAATAAATAATTGATTTGAATTTGATGTCAATTTGTATAAAAAATAAATATAATTTTGAACATATATTAAAATAGATATATTCTGTTTATATATATTTTATTTACCTTGTTGCTGAGTTAAATTTTTTTTTTTGTTTAAATTTAAATTTAATTTAAATTATTGCTGAGCAATGCTTCAAAATACTTACATATACTTATATATATATATTATATTTTTGTGAAATCATTATTTTACATAAACATTGTAAAATGAAAAATATAATAACTGTATTTTTTATATTAAAAATTTAAACATATTGTAATTTTAAAAAATGATAAAAGTATATTTAATCGATATCTTTGTTTAATTATACTTCATTTATGACCATACGTTGAAAACAAATATAAACAAGAATAACAAATATTAAAAGAACAGAGATTGAGTAAAAATATTAAAATGAACGTCTTTAGCATGTCAAATGAAACATAAAGAAAGGACAGAAAATAATGAGAGAAGGACAGAGATAATATAAGAATTGATTGCAAATGTCATCTCTTAAGTATCAAAGATATTTCTTCAAAAATAGTAGGTAAAGTAGAATAAGAATTGAAAATCAGCGCCATTTTTGAATATTTTCTGACATTCAAAAAATGGCACTAATATTGCATTCTTATTATTTCTATTCTTCTCTTATTATTTATTCTTTTTATTTATATGTTTCATTTGCAGTATTCTGATAAAAATGGCGCTGATTTCCGAATTTATAATATCTCTGACTTTTTCCATTATTTTTCTAATTTATACTTGCTTTGTAAAATTTATATGTTTCAGAGAATAATATGAATATTAAATAAAATGTTTTATTTTAATATTTTATTGAATTTTTATTAAATTTTCGATATTTTGTTGTTTATATTGCATAAATAATAACATTTATAATTGTATAAACTACATTAACAATATCTATAAATAAATTTAGCTTTATATATAATAGTATTATATTAAATATTATTCTATGACAAGATCTTATATGTTGATATTTATATTTATTATATTATATTTATTATATTAATAAAAAATAATTCATGAATAATTTATGCATTATTAATTTATACATAATTCAATTTTCGTAAGAATCAAAAGATTTGTATAATAAAATTCAATATATTTCGTTTATAATATATATTTCATATATATTTCATATTTATATAGCGAAATAATATATATATATTATCTTAGAAGATTCTCATATTATTGTTTACATGTGTATAATGTTTTCATAATGTTTCCATAATTCAGAAAATATTGCTTAATATATGTTTTGAAAAGTTATATTTTCAAAATTTATATATATAATTTACATAAATAAATTAAGAATTTATATAAGTGAAAATTATATTACGTATAATATGGATAAATCTGAAAGTAATAAAAATGATTTTTTTCTTCGTATACAATACGCATTTCCTATTTTATATGAAAAGGTTTGTTTATATTTTATAAATATTTATTTACTATTATTTATAATATTTATTTTATAAATAATATCTTATAAAAATATCTAAAAATATATTATTAATTATTGGTATTTTTTTTTATATTTTACTGATTATTAATAATCAATAAAATCAAATAGATATAATATTCTTGAAATTTGTTTTTAATTTATATTTGTTTTTTATAGATTCAAAATGAATGTTCAGATAAAGAATTTATTGATGTGGTTAAAGAAATAAAGACATTGGATTTAACACAATTTGTTGAAGATATAGTTATTTATCATATAGAATTATATATTCGACAAAATGTAGCACCTGCATTTTGGAAGAAGTTTACAAATAATATAAATGAACAACAAGGTTTTGAACATTTTAAAAGTGCAGTAGATGGATTATATACAAGTTTAACAGAATTTTTACCATTATTGAAAAGGTTAGAATATTTGATACAAAATGAAACAACTCAATCTATAACAAATGGAAATGTATTAAGTCGATTTAAATTAATTGTGCGATCTACATTATTAAGTCAATTGCCACTTCACTATGAGCATATAGTTGAACAATTTTATAAAATTGCATTTAATATATTCTGTAGTGCAGATGGTTCTGCGCAAGGTATTTGACATTATAAAATATTTTACATGTTGTTCTTAATTTATTTGTTTAATTTTTTATTTTTATGATCTTTTATTATTATAACTGGCTAAATTTATAATTTAATCATAAAAAATAATATAATTTAAACATTTAAATATATAAATGTAATTTACAACGTGTAAATTTAAATTCAAATAAAATTATTTATTTTATAGTAACTATTGGAAGTGATCCTGGAAAATGTATGGGTTGTTATCAAGAAGTGGAAAAATGTCAATGTCAGATGATAGTATATATGTTTCATGAAACAAATGGGAAATTAATTGAATTAGAATTATTAGAAAGATTAGTTGGTAATGTTCTTACATCATTGATACATATACGTATTAAAAATCATGTGAGTCAATCATGTGATAAAACATTTGATGTATCACAATTAATATCATTAGAAAATGTAAGATTTCATTATATTTTATTCATATAATATAAATTATATTCATTTACTGAATATCCAATAAATAATATAATTAATATTTTATATTTTATTTTAGTGGCTTGAAACAGTTGTTATGAGTTGGTTAATAAGAATATATTCTGGTGGTTTCTCAAAGATTACATTCTTAAGTGATCAAACTCGTACTGCAATAGATAAATTTAAACAAAAATTATCTCATTTCTTATATGAAACATATACAAGATTTAGAATTGAACAACTCTTTGATATTATAATAGGTCAAAAATTGTTTTAGTTCATATATTCTTTTATATATACATATTTATATTTATATATTATTTTCATTAATTTTTTTTATCTATAGAATATCCTGATTCTCAACCTGCAATAGATGATTTACGTGTTTGTTTAGAAAGAACTGATTTACGAAAAGTATTAATAGAAAGTTTACAAGAAGCTTTAAAAACAAGATTATTACATCCAGGTGTAAATACACCAGATATAATAACTGCATATATTGCAGCTATAAGAGCACTGAGACAGTTAGATCCCACAGGTGTTCTTCTTGAAACAATAACAGAACCTATTAAGTAATTATTATAAAATATTCAAAATGTGAATTAATTTATTAAATTAATTTTATTATTGAATTTACAATTTATTTGGATATTTTTAGAGTTTATTTAAGAACCAGAGAAGATACTGTACGTTGTGTAGTAAGTGATTTGCTTGATGATTCACCAAGTGATCTAGCAGATGAATTAGTCAAAGGTGAATCTTTACAATTAGATGATGGTTCTGGTGATGAAGAAAATGAAGATTGGGATAAATGGATGCCAGATCCTGTTGATGCTGATCCTGGTATGTTCATAATATATTAAAAAAATTAATTAAATCATTGAATATATATTTTACATTTATGCCAAAATAATTATGCCAAGATAAAGGGATTATTATAAATATGCATGAAAATATTTATTTTACTTTATTATTAATCATTGTGTTTTCAATTTTCATTTTCATTTAACATATTCATTTTTATATTCATTTCATATATTTGATTAGATAATATTTAAATAAATTATTTAAGTAAATTATTTAAATGATTATTAATATTAACAAATATAAATGGATAAAAAAATTCATTTTATGATCATTAGACTTATTTATTATTGACTTAGATTGATTTGAATATTTTTGATCTTTTAAAATATTTAAAAAATTTTATTTTGCAATTTTTTCTTGTTATTATAAAATATTTAAAAAATATTTATAATAATTTTCACACTTGTCAAATTCATTTTTTAAATAACTATTTTCATTTTTGATATTTATTACTTGACTTCTTTTTTAATATTTATATAATTTTTTATATAATTTTTAACACTTTAAAATATTATTTTTCCTATTATTTTATATAATACAAAAAACTAAAATAAAGCATGCATTTTTATTTACTATAAAATTAATCTATCTTATTTAATATAAAATATATTTTAATTTTCTTTTTTCTATAGCAAAATCAGCACAACGCAGAATGTCAGATATAATATCAATGTTAGTAAATGTATATGGTAGTCAAGATTTATTTGTAAATGAATATCGTACATTGTTAGCAGATAGATTATTATCTCAATTAAATTATCATACTGAACGAGAAATTCGTCATTTAGAATTGTTAAAAAGGCGTTTTGGAGAAAATCAACTTCATTATTGTGAAGTTATGTTAAAAGATGTATATGATTCTAAAAGAATAGATGGACATATACAATCTAATACTAGTTATACTTTAGAGAAAGATCATTTTCCTACATCTGCATTAATATTATCAGCCCAATTTTGGCCACCATTTAAAGAAAATTGGAAATTGGAGTTACCTAAAATTGTACAAAATCAATTAAATAAATATGTAAAAGCATTTGAAACTTTGAAAGGAAATAGAACACTCTGTTGGAAACCTCATCTTGGAAATGTTACATTAGAAATAGAATTAAAAGATAGAAAATTAGATATAAATGTAACACCAATTCATGCCACAATTATTTTACATTTTCAAGATAAAAGTAAGAAATATTTACATTTTATTAATATTTAATTCACTATAGGTCATTTAATTCTTAAATTTTTATTAAATTTATTTATTAATTTATTAAATGTTATTATATTATTGAATTTGCAGAAGAATGGGCTCTAGAAGAACTTGCAGAAATAATGCATGCTCCTGCAACTGTATTAAGAAGGAAAATAACTTTTTGGGTTTCCCAAGGTCTTTTAAAAGAAATTTCTAATGATATTTTTATATTGCAAGAAGAAAGTTCAACCAAAAATAGATCCGTAACAGACATTGTTGAAGAAGAAGAAATAGAAAGTGCAATGGCATCTGCAAGTGATCAAAGAGAAGAAGAACTTCAAGTGTTCTGGTCTTATATTGTCGGCATGTTAACTAATTTAGATTCTATGCCTCTAGAAAGAATTCATCAAATGTTAAAAATGTTTGCATCTCAAGGTCCAGGAGCAATGGAATGTGGCTTACCTGAATTGAGACAATTTCTTGATAGAAAAGTTAGAGAACATCAATTATTGTTTTCAGGTGGCTTATATCGTTTACCAAAATCATAAAATTATAATTATTATAATTATTTATTATAATTATTATATTAATTATTTATAATTATAATGATATTTAATAAATTTTAATATTAATATTTAAAAAATTAATTTCATAATAATAAAGCTTTTTTATATCAAATTCAAAATTTATAGACATATTAATAATATAACATTATTATATATTGATAATATCATTATAGAATAAAGTTTATATTAATATTTAAATTTTATTATGCATTATGCAAAAGAAATCAAATGAAATTCATTCTTTTCTAATTTATGAATTATATTACAAACAGAAAATTATTGCTAATAATATAAATAAAATACTAATTTATACATAAATAAAATGTGTATACACATAATAAATTCGATATTAATAAAGTTGAATTTATAGATTGTAAATATTTATAGAATTTTAGTATATTATATAACATTGTAAAGAATCATATAAATATATAATTAAATTATAAATATTTTATAAATTTTAATAAAATTTGAAGTCACGTATTATTAATTTTACTCAATTATAATTTATTTTTTTAAATCTATTTCATTTGTACTTGAAAATATCATTTGCAGTAATATATCTTTGCAGTAATTTTCTCCATTCTTTCTAATAAGTTTAAAACAATTTTAGTAAACGGAAAAACAAAGTACATTTAATAAATAAATCTTTTAAATAATTTGAAAATAAAATTATTTTATATTTTGACCTGTATTTACTACATAATTTATATTGTTGATATGAGTATCAACAATAAAATAAAATATAAAACAAATCATTTTAATAAATTTTGACAAGAATTAAGCAATTATTGTAATAGATGTAAATAGTAAATACAAATATGCTTATTAACAAAACTGTACGTGTTCCACACACCCACGCGCGCGCGCGTGTATATATATATATATATATAACATACATACATCATGCATACATACATACATACATACACACATATATATGCATATGAGGGTACATACACATGATATTTGTATTATAATTATAAATTTTAATATCTTAATTGCATTTTTAAAAAATTTTTTATTTAAATAATTAAATTTTTTTTAATATTTTATAGCAATATATTTCATATTGTTATTATATTTAATATACATAGAAGTAAACAAATATATATTTTTTTGTTATTATTGATCATTAATAATACCAATCAAAGATTTGTATTAGTATTATTAATATCATCATATCAATACAAATATGTTTTACATGTATTTATTAATTTTATAATTTCTCTTATGATTTTTTTTTAAATTTTCAAAAATTCTATATTTATATTTTATAACATGATATGCGTATGTACCTGCAATACTAGTATAAAGCTTAAAAAACATGTAAGTTCATCTACATATAAACAGTCAATAGATATATATAATAGTTTAACAATATATTGTTAATAGATATCCACTTGTTTCATCATTAATATTTGTATCAAAAGATGAATACAACTTATTAAAATGTAAAGTTGATAAAATATATACATAAATAAACAAGAAATAAACAAAAAATAAACAAGAAACTAAAAATGAAACATTTTTCATTCAAATAGGTTTATAATAGATATAGATTTAAAATAGATCGTATATTTTTGGTATCATAGTAAAAAATTAATAAATAATCGATTGATATATTCATATTTCATATTAAATTCTAGAGAGGTCAGTGAAACATTTGCTTATTCATATATAGTGATAATACGATACGTTAAAAGAAACAAGTGAATATCTATTTTAAGGGAAAATTAAAAAGTGGAGACTATTTTGCCGAATTTAAAATATATTAAATATATTGAATTCAATCAGATAACTAATTCAAAAATACGATAATAATATATTTTTAAGTTAGGAAATGTTTAATTTTTAAAAAAATATATAACTTTTATTTTTATATATTGTTATATGTCATTGTTATATATTATACAAATTAACTTATATGTCGATTATTGCTTTTAATTTCTGAAATTTAAAATATTTTTATTTAATTTTTTCCTTATCATTAAAAGAAATTACAATAAGAAATTATTCATAATGAATAATATATGAATTTAAAATAAATGATCAATATTATTATTAAAAAAAATCTTTATGTTCGTTTCGTTAATTTATATGTTATATATTATAAATCAATAAGAAGATGAATTTATATATTCTATCATATTATTGCACTAAATACACGGCAAAAGTTTCACCAATTTTCAACTTCCCCTACTCCTATATGAATTTGTAAAATATTTATGTTTCTTTTGCATAATATATTTTTAGTTATACATATTGTAGAATATAATATAATGAATATACTACTTTAAGCTATAAACTTAAGTAGAATTCAGATCACTCTTAGAGTACAATTAGATCAAGAAATACAATCTATTTACATAAAGTAATAGTTGTCTCTCCTTAGATAATCGAAAATGTTCGAAATGCTTGTTTAAAATACAAGCTTGTTGTTTATAGATTACTAAATATACACAAATTAACATGATAAAAAGTTCTTATTAATACATATACATATGGCAAATCTAAAGAATCAACAGAATATTCTTGTATATCTAAATGGTATATTTAATGGTAAATAAATCAATCTCACATATAAACACTCTCATCTATATAGATAACTTCATTATATAACATTATAAATGTAGATATATTGCAAATAACGAAAAAGATAGTAAACAACTTTTTTTTAAAAACAACTGTTGTTAATTTTAATTACGATTTGTGAGAATATCAGTTTTGAACATGATTTTTTTATCTACATTTATTAAAAAAAATAAAAGGATTTTTATGTAAATTTATCTAAATACGCAAAATTGAAAATATTCATAAATGATCAATATCTATTATTTTACAAGTAAATTGCACCGTAATATTATATAATAGAATTTTTAAATTATAAAATAATAAAGTGTTATATCTTTTTTATATTAAAAAATGGAGATTCTTTCTAGCCACACAACAAATTATTTAAAGAGACATTTAATATTCTTAATATCTATTTAACATAATCGAATATTTTGATTTTTTTCCTTTTCTTTGATCAAATTAATAAAAATTAGTAAATTGATCAAATTAATAAGTAAATTTAAAGAAAAAGATGTAAAATATTTAGTCTATAAGAATTCATTTATATCATATTATGTAATACGTATTTAAAGTACGTATTAATATTACAATTAATTCATATGCCATTAAAACTTTATCTATGTAAAGAATCTTACTTAACATTAAATAGAAATATTCTTAAATTTGTATCTTCAAGCTTTTTTCTTTTCCTGAGTCAAAGTATTCAATTCACTTAATCAAAATGAAAACAAATTTTGATTTTATATTGCACCTATTACACATGAATATATTATTTTCTATATTACATAAAATATATAATATTATTTAAATTTTTAGCCCATTTTCTCTCCCTATTCATTTTGCTCTAATAAAGATGTAAGTACTAAATTAATATAACTATTATGCAAAAAAATTTCATTTTATAATCTGCGATTAAATAAAAAAAAATGTGTATATCGCAATATGATCTCTTAAAATGAATTTTTTTTATTTTAGATAGAACGTTTAAAAAGTGTGATATAACAAAAAAATGAAATTCTTATATTAGTAACAAACTAATTTAAAAAATAAATTGTAAATAACAATTGTTATTTGTTATTGTTAATTGCAATAGTACTATCTATTAGTTATATATAAATATTTTTATGCATGCAATCAAATAATTGCATTTACTATGCTCAATCATGAAGTTATCTATCTATTAAAATAATCTCAATCAAAATTTAACTTAATTATAAATTATTAGATATTGATCATAAATATAAAATGCATGTATTATTAAAAATTTAATATTTCATCATCATTACGATGATTGAACCAAGTATTTTCAGAATATTTTCTAAAAACAATATATAAGTATGATAAAAGAGAAATTATTATAAATTCCTATTTATAATAATGTTATAATAGTAATAATGCATCTACTAATGTTTTATGATATATCGTTAGAAATTCAACTTTTACTAATCACGTATATTTGAAAAATGATATCAAAGTTATTAAATAGAAATTGAATGAATTTTACGAATCAATCTAAAGTATAAATAAAATAACTAATTCATGAATGAGAAATAATAATAAAAAATTAATTGAAACAAAAAAATAAATCTTAAAAATGTATCTTAATATCACAATTATTTTTATTTTTATTTTTAAATTATGCCAAACAATTTTTTATAATTATTATTCAATGATTCTCAACAAATATTTTATTAAAAATCAATCATTTTTTTAGTTATATCACGCTTTATGAAACGTTTTATATATGGAAAAGTTTGAAGTTTCTTAATAACGTATCTTAATAACGAATAAGTTAATATTTTAACGTGAAAAATTGAACTGTTTCATAAATTGTATCAAGAAATTATATCGGATTATTATATCCGATATTTAAACAAACTGAATCAATGAAAAATCAATCATTATTGAATAGAATATATTATTATTAAATAATAATAACTCGAATGATTCTCCACTTATAAAATAGAGAAAAAAATTAATAATAAATTATATTTCCATTGTTAATAAATTTCTATTCATTGAAAAGATCTGCATAATAGAAAAATAGACATGATTGTAATCCATTGTTGCGGAATAGAATAACTGTTATTCATTGTGTTGAAAATCAAGATATATATAACCATGATCCTATTTAATTGAATTTATATATAATTTAAATTGAATGATATATTTCTCATTGTTCGAAAATAGAAAATGAATCCTTTTTCATCAATAAGTAACTCACAATCAGAGATTTAATTACCTGTCCGACGTTGAAGTAAACGCCAGTAAAAGTAAACGCTAACAAAACGAGCAAAGCAATTTAAACGAGGCTATACAATTTAAAAACACGAGGGTACAGGATGGATAAACTTGACGAAGAACAGGGCTGGTGATGCGAACGACGAAGGTGGTCATCTGGTTGGTGAACCGATCGAACGCGGATGTTGTTCCAGAGTCCAGGTGTTAGCACGGGGCGAGTGGATTCCATTGTTAGCACTCCAAGCCTATAGGCCATGGGCAACCAAGGTTAAAAAGAAAGAAAAGAAAAACAGTTTGTTAGTAATTTAATTATGATTGATTCATGTTAACATTAAGTTTTTGAATAGTTCGATAGTTGAAAGAAATATAGTTAGTGGGAAGCATTGCCTTTTCTTAGATATTTAATTATTTAAAATTATATGATTAAAAAAAAAAGAAATTCATTTACACAAATCTAATAAGAGATTTGTTTCATTTATTTTAACATACACACATGAGAAATAAAAATTAATATATTAGAAGAATATAATAAAACAAATAACGACTAACAAGCAACTGCT
Source organism: Apis mellifera (assembly GCF_003254395.2). Lineage (NCBI taxonomy): Eukaryota > Metazoa > Arthropoda > Insecta > Hymenoptera > Apidae > Apis > Apis mellifera. The sequence continues at coordinate 5,611,891 of NC_037641.1, forward strand.
TCGCACTTCCTTTTGGTCAATATTAGTATATAAGCATTTATTTCATACAAAACATGATATGTGACAGAGACATTGTCGGAATATTATATATCGACGAAATAAAGCTCATACTTCGTTACTTGTCATTCATTGTTTACAATTAATAGGCTCTCTAATTATCGAAAAAACAATAAATTCCATATGCATATGATTTGATGAAAATAGTTATAATATTTATAAGATATTAAGAAAAATGATTCTTTTTTATAAGAAAAATTTAATCGATTATTAGAGAGTTAAAATTATGTATTTTAGTTATAAGTTTTACATAATCATGTACCCTCCCCGCGCTTAGGATAGTTGAGAAGATAAATCGTACAAAATTTTAAAACAAAATGATTTTAAGATATAAACAAATGTAAAAAAGCAGATTTAGAATAGTAGATGATAAGATGATTTAGTTATTCAAAATGCAAGGAATTCGTTATTTCCCAAAAAATTTGGTATCATTTTGTAGGCAGCTTGGGTGTGCACCTGCCACCAAATAGTAGCGTTAAATGACATTGTACGTGTGTATGATATTAAATACATAGTTACAGTAATATTATTACTTTGAATCGTATTAACTATAACAATTAATATCCTATCAACAAGCAGGTGTCAAAAGGCCAATGAATTACACGCCTGTTGTACAACAAGAATCTATTGTACAATCTTTAAAAAAAAGCATACTGTTGCATAGTGTTAAAATTTGTATATATTATACTATATATATGTAGCGTTAATTGTCTAGCAAAACATATAAAAAGGAAATCCTATGTATATATATATATATAACAAATAGTTTAATAAATTTCATAAATTTTTTAATTAATCACTTGCTTGTCTTAATCAAATCATTTTTATTTCTATTATTGCAAATAATATTTGTTTTTTAATATTCATATGATATATAAACGAAAGATTATTAATTATATAAAAGTATGAAATATTGTTTTCTACTTTTAAATTCAAAAATAATATTACATTACAATAAATATTGATATTAGAATGTTACGAAACACGTCTAATGTTTTTTCGTTATAATTTTGAATTTGATAAAATTCATAATTATTTTTTTCTCTTTTTTTTTTCTCAAAATTTGGATGATTTTAGAATTAAAAATTAACTTTTTAATGCTGTAACATATGATAAATTTGTATGTAATATTACTTAAATAAAATGATACAAATAATTAAAGCATATAAATTGCTTTAAAATAACAAACATTTTTTAGTTTTCATCTAAATTATTAAATTATAGATATATTGCTATGAAATAAATTATATACACTACATGAAGATATATAATACTATATAAATAGAAACATCAAGTTAGTGTCAACTTGGCCGTGTGGAGCATTTTTGGTTAGTTTTATAAAGACAATGCATAGTTATACGTTTCGTGTAAAAAAATGAAATCGCTTCTATAATAAAGGTGCCATTATAAATTATGCGTGGTATTGTTAGTGGTGATACATAAAAAAGGATAGGATGCATTTTTAGGATTAAATTATGAAATATTTTATTTCTACATGTAGAAGTTCACCAAAAATTGTTATTAAAAAAAAAAAAAAAGAAAATTGTTTTATGAAGAAACAAAAAAAAACTTGAACTAATAGAGTAAAATTAGTTGATTATGTTCTCTTCTTGGGATGCTAAAGAAAGTTACGATTAAATTAATATGATATTTACAGGAAAATATTTAAGGTAAATACGTATATTTTTAAATTTGTATATTTTCGTGCGATATTAAATGATGTCCTGGATTCAGGTGGAACGAAAACATCCTAAATTGAAAAATAATACAATAAAATAATATTTGAATATATATTGATATATAGCAAGCCTTCGCATCGTATCGTAGTACCACCCCTGTCATCTTCGTTCGAAATAAATAAACTAATATTTTGTATTTTGTATAAATATTTATTTTAAATGCACGCGTAATACACGCGCATATACACGCATAAAACGGCAGACGTGAATGGAATGAATAAGTGTTCCACAGGCACAAGTTGCCAAAATATTAATCAATTTTAATATATGATTGTAATCTGATCGTGATAATAGATTTTTATATATGTTTATTTAAAAAATATATATATATTATGCATAAATCTCTTGTGGTAATGTTGTTTCGAAATCGATTTCATATTTACTCCTCATAAAATGAATGTTTCATCTTCTTCTTTTCCTTTTACCTTTATTTTTAATTTGTATACTTTATATTATAAATTATTATTTAATTATTAATAATTATAATAAATAATAAATATTTTTTTAATATTAATATAAAAATGCGAGAAATTGGTATAAAACAAAACAAAAAATAGATAGGTGCGCACCCATACCATACCGTAGTTTCTCGATCATCTATCTTCTTGTTTTATAACATAAAAAAGAAAGAATGACTAACAATATTTTTTTTAAAAATATTTTTAATTTTGATACCTAATTGCGGGGAGTTAACATTACCTTAAAACCTTAAAGCTTTTATGAGCTTTTATCAAGTATATATAAAAAAAATCTAAAAAGATATAAAATAATATGTAAAAACCTGTAATGCTACATATATTTTATTAATTTATGTGACAACAATAGTTTAAAATTATTTATATAAAATAAATTAAAATTAATAAAATTGCAGTATAGTTTATAGAAAAAATTAAATTATTGATATATTTCTTTCTTTTTTTCTTAATTTAAAGTTTCCTGTAGAAAAATATGAATTAAAATTTATTTTTATAAAAATATAAAATTTATATTATAAATATTTTTTAAGTATTTTTTAAGTAAAAGCCAAATATATCTAATTGAAAATCACATATTTTAAAAAATCTGTAAATGTAAAAAGTCTAACAAGCAACACATTTAAAATATCTATATTTTAAAAATTTTAAAAATAAAATTTAAAAATTATTTATTTCATTAATTAAGCATATATACCATGACATAATTAAAAATATTTATAATTTTTGTAAGAATATTCTAATTTATAGACTATTTATAAAACCTTTGTAATAATAATAATAAGCTTTGTAAAATTCATAATATAAATAATATAAATATATAAAAATAATAAATAAATTATTTTTATAACTAATTTATTTTTAAAATTAAAAAAAAATAAAGAAGATAGAATGAAGAAGAAAAAGAAAGAATTTCTTTCTAACAAATTTCAATAATTTTTCTCAAACTTTGAAGCTTTCTCAAAAAATTTTGTCTTTATAATGTATTCAAATTTTTATACATATATAATACATTTTTTTAATATATGAGAGAATCATTATATTATATTGTAAACGTTTTATAATCAAATAATAAGAAATATTTTTATTTTGACAAATTTCTGATAAAAAAATTTCAAATAAATAATACATCTTCATGACATTCATTTCCACTAACTTAAAATAAATAGAATTTCGTATTACAAATAATTAATTATTTTAATATAATAGTATTTTAATATAATAGTTGAAAGTAACAAAGTTCAAGAAAAATAGACGAATTCTATAAAAAAGAAATTTCTTTTATAAGTAACACGAGCTATATGAAAAAAAAAAATACAATTAGAAATGGAACGAAACCTAATTTTCAGATTCGTGAAACTTGAATTCGAAATTAAGGTTTCAAAATACTCGAAATTTTCAGAATTCAAAATCTTTTTTTCTTCTTCTCTTTTTTTTTCAAAAATTTTATCAAGAAATTTTAATTAATTTTAATTTTTGAAATTCTTCAAATACAAATTGGTAATCAGATTGGTATTTAGTAGAAATAATTATCATTTTTTTTAATTTACAAAAATTTTGATTTCTCTATAAAAACTATTGTAATGCAAAATTAATTAAAATAAATTAAACGTTTTAAACATTTAAGATTAGTATTGATTAAATAAAAATAAAATCATATTACAACATTCAGTTTTTACAATCGCAAAATTACTAGTAAAAAATTTCGAAACTTTTAAATTTTTAAAATTTTTTGAATTTCAAAGAGTTTTAAAATTTCGAGTATCATATTTTTAAATATAATATATAACAGCGTGATATCTATATATCTGTATCTTTATAAAAATATATATATGTATATACATATATAGAGATACATGGTATATAGATATTACAAAAAATAGAATAAATCGGGATAAAATATAAAAATAATACGTTTCTAGGAAACTAACCTTTTCGCGGAGGCGCGTACAGTATTGCGATTGCGCTCTCCGGATTCACGACAAAGCACCAGCCCTTTGATAAGGGTGCTCGCGAATCTGACCCAAGTGCCTACGTTGTTTCGCAGCGGCTGCTGCACCTGTCCCCAACATACAAATGTGTATAATTCATCTGCTTTCATATGCATATATCAATTTCCAGTCCTCGGCAGGTCACTTAACCGCCGCTATAAACAATAATAGTAAATTAAAATTATCCATAAGTTGATAATTAAAACGCAAACTAATACTTTTTTGTTATACATTTTCGTGTATTTTTTTTTCCTATTTAAATTTTATATTTTATATTTGCATATGCGATAATCAGAATTTGATAAATCAGAAATTTTCTTGCCCTCTATCAGTTTGCGTTTAATCGATCAAATTTTTAAATTCGAAACAGAAGTATATATTTCATATCATATATATCATATTCATATTATATTTCATACATGATATATCTGATATGTTCGATATATTAATTAATATAAAAGTATATATGTACATGTGTATTAATAGTATTAATTATTAATATATATTATATTATTTTAATGTTTTAGTATATATATATTTAGAATGATATATTTTTATCATTTTAAAATTTTAATTTTTTTCATTAATTTATAAATAATTAATACTTTACACTTGTATATATAAAAAAAAACAAGCAAGAAAAATATATATTTAACAATAAAACATTAATTATATTAAACTGTCATTATTTTTTAACATTTCGAAATTTATAGAATATTTATTAATCTATTAATTAAACTTAGAATGCTTAAACTACTAGCACGCATATATCTATTTAAAAATTGTTTAAAATGAATTATAATTAATTATAAATCATTTAATCACTAATTTCTTATATTTATAATACTTTTAATTTATCTTAATATTTATTTGCAAAACCTGATGTAATTTTTATATAAGAGTTCAGATAGATCAATATGACTTCTTTTAGAAGTGAATTGATTATCCGTCTTATATTTTGTTATTTAAATATGAGAACATCAATTTCATTGACATTTTAAAAATATATTTGTTTCATGCATAATCATCGTAAAAATAATATCAATGAAATATTAAATATGTGCATTACAAATTTTCATTTTTTTTTTCTTTCTTATTATCTATCGAATACATAATATATTAATACTTAATACTAATATAAGTGCATAAAAATATTTGGTCCCTAAAATATTGTTTTTATTGTTGGTTTTTAAATCTATATCAAATAAAATTTTTGTTAGAAAAAAAAAGTTTAATAAAATAAATTTCTATATATTTTATATTTAAATTGCATTTAATTATTATTGAAGTAATTCTAAAATAAAAATTTGAAACTTTTTAGTATTAAATATAAAATATTGTGACAATATTGAAAGAATTTAATTTCTTATTTCTTATTAATATTTAGCTTTCAATTTTTTTTTTTTCATTTTTGAATCTGTGTAATTTTTATAAAAATATTGAAAATAAATTTTATTTTTTTAAAGAAGAACAAATAATATAAAATATAATAAGACAGTTTAAAAATATAGTTTTGGTAAATAATTCAGAAAATGTTACTAATATTTCCTAAAATATATAATCTTATTAATACAATATTAAAAATTATTGCTGAATATAAATTATTTTTAGTTTTGATAAATTTCAATCAATTTTGAATTATTTTTAAAAAAAAATTTTGCTATAATATGAACCTGAAAAATTTATATTTTATGTGTTAATGTAATATTTTATTTAAGCAATGATTAGTAAAAAAAAAAATCTATTGACATATAAAAAAAACTAATTTTCTTTTAAGAGATATACATGTACATATTATAATTATTTTCCAAGTTTTGGTGACAGTCGTTTATAACAATCATTTCCTCTATTGCTATAAAAAAATAGTGATTTATTTATAAATCACATTCAATTAGTTTCAGAAAGTAAAAATGGATAAAGTAAAAATATATAAAAAATATCTATTTTTAATTTCTAAGTGATAACTATTATTTATGCATAAAATACAATTTCTAGATTTAAATATGCTATTATACGTTTTTTTCTCTAAGAGAAAGATATATACAAGATATTTTTGTACGATGATTTTCTATATTCAATATATGACAAGAATTGAGCGCAATTTATTCATCTCAATTTTCTTAATCCTTAAATAATTTATTTTTACTTTATGCACACCTAATATATGTTCTACCTCCAATATATATGTCGAATTTTTCAAAAACATTGTAATCATATATTTGAAAAATATTTATTTACATAATTTACAATTTCAATATAGTTTTCAATATGATTTAAAAAGATAAAGAATAAAATGACGAAAACTAATAAAAAAACAAAATAAATAGATAATGTAATATACTTTTATGCATATAATTAGAAATATTTAATATGTCTAATTATATAATTTTTATAAAAAACAATTATTAACATAGAATAAAAGAACTAGAAATATAGATTTGTAAATTATGTATCAAACTGTTGTACATTAAATTTTACATAAATTTAATAAGCGTACATTTATAATATTTATTTTTTATAGTGTAAAACTTTAATAAATAATAATATCATATAAATGTAAGAAATGGCCTTACTCTTTTGACTTAAAATATTTTCATTTTTCAAATGCGGTATAACTTTTAAATTTATTTATATCTTGTAAAAGGCCTTAAAATACTTTAGGACTGAAAATAAACAAATTTCTCGCATCAATGAGAATAAGTAAAATACATATAATAAACATTTAAAAATATAATTTCACAATATGTAACAATTAAATTTATATTTCAAAATTTGCAACAATAAATAAAATATATTAAATTATATTTTATATTAGTGAAATTTATATTAATTTATATTAATTTAATATTAATAAAATTTATATTTGACTTATTGTATTTATAAAAATTAAATCCATTTGCATAATATGTCATATTAATTAAATATAAAAACTGAAAATCTGAAAATATAGAAAAAAAAAGATATATTTAATGTTTTTTTGACGAGAAATTGGTTTATTTCTTTTCTTAATTTCTATTCTTTAAATTATATCGATAATTTTATTAAAATTATAACAATAAATAATATTTGATTATTTCATTAAATATTCATTATATAATATATATTTATATATATATTTATATATATAAATATATAATCAATATGGCAATGCACCACAGAATCAAACATACAGATTGACACGTGCACATTCGTTCTTTTATATCCTTTTAAATAATACAAATAAAATACGTTGTATGTCATAGGATTTGATATATTTAAAAAATAAAACTCTCTTTTAATAATGTAAAATATAAAAATATTAATGTTTATGTAGAAATATTCTATATTCAAAATTGGATTATTTATAAACCATGTTTTAAAAGTTTTTTCTTCTAAAAAAAATTCATAAAAACGACTTTTTTTTATATTCATAATTGCAAAATTTAATAAATTGCATAAATTAATTTTTTTATATGAGCAATATATATCTTCAATCGTAATTTTTAAATTACATTTGAATCGATATTTATTTAATTTATTTAATTAGAATAAATATGTTAATTAATATTTTATTTTATATGAATTTTATATATCAGGAATTTTTTAAAAATCTATATCAAAGTTTTACTAAATTTTTGATTACAAATTCTTTTATAATATAAATATAATATACGAGCATATTATAGTATTTAAATGCAATAAGAAAATAATGATAGAAGTGATATAAGAATATAAATAAAAATATAAAAATTATAAATAAAAAACAAACAATATAATAAAAAATTGTGTAATGAATATAAAATAATATAAAAAATACAATTTTACGAAAAATAAATTTCAATCAATCTAATCTTTAATAAATAATTTAATTTCGATAATTATTTATTCATATACGTATTTATACAGAGAAAATTATTATTATTTTCAATTATAATAAGATTTATAATTGAATTGAGAGTATTTTATTTTTCAAATATATCATACCTACTGAACACATTGATGATTTATACTATGTATAATAAATGGTAACGAATGTATGAGTGTATAATTTGTCATATGATAATCGAGTATTTTATTGACAAAGATTCGTCTTCATTTTTTAATCGATACGATTATGCGTAATTATGTATATACATACATGCGAATCGATTTCTTATATTAATCGCGTAAGAGTTTGAATACTGTATATATTAAAATCTTGTTTTAAACAATTAATGAAACTCGAGTATATAAAACAAAGGTGTTAAAATATCTTAAAAAATCTCAAGAGAACATCATTTTAAAATCACATATCATACTATGATAAATTTTGAATAAAAATGTGATTGATTAAACTTTTTTAAATCATAATATGACTTTAATAAATTTATAATTATATGAATAGAATTTATAATTATATATTAAACAATATAAAAACTTTAACAATAAAAATTTAACAATATACAACCTTTAAGGAAATAATTCTTTTACCATTGAAAGTAAAAGAGAAAACAGTCATACCGGATATAAATAAGTAACATTGTTACTCAAAATATAAAAGAACATAAATTATTTATAATTTTATGAAGTTATTCCAAAAATTATTTAAATATTTGAAAAAAATAATCTAAAAATTAAATAAGAAAATTTTTCTTATCAAAATCAATATTTTTCTTGTTCATATAAATACGCGATATGATATAAAAATTTATAATATTACACGTTTAGTATTTTAATATCTAGCAACTATTATAATTCTTTTTTTGGAACTCCACAACTTTCTCTTTACGATATACATATTATATCAAATATTTCTACTAGTTGCTTTTCAGAAATGCGAGTTATAATATTATTGAATAATTAATCATTGTTAAATAATTATCTGATTATAAAACTGATACGACTAGCAAATGACTGATGTGAATTTCTTAATATAAACCTTCAATAATATAATAAAATAATACAATCTAATCCTAATACCTGAAATAATATCAAATTTTTAATTTTTTTATTAATTAATGTATTCTAATATTAAAATCATTACGATTTCCATGCCAATCAGAATGATAATCACAAATTTAACGTAATGATATCAAAAACAATAATAACATTAATAAAAGATTATATCAATAATAATAAAAAGATAATATGTAATGATAATAGAATTCTATAATAATAATGATAATATTAATTATAAATAATAATATCAATAATAATAATGATAATCGCTTTTAAGTGCGACAAAATAATTTACGACATAACTTTTCTACTATATATACAAAAAAATACATATAAACATATATGTAAATATGTATTTTTTTGTTTATCAATGGAGAATCCTTTTATTATTTTCATTTTTAAAAAATGTATGTGTATGTGTATGTGCGCGTGTGTGTAAAATGGTATGTATATATGTATATTTATATACATATGTTATATACATATGTTAACATTATTATACAGAGTAACCATTGTTATGCTTCTAACTTCTAAAAAATTTTTTTAAGAAACTTTTCACAATATCTTTTCTTCGTAGCATTGAACTCTAATAAATTTGGAAGATTAATATTTTAACACTAATAAAATATTATATAATTGTTTATCTAAAAGTTAAGAATAAAAAATATAAAAGTATATAATTTTATAATTAATATCTAAAATATTTAATAAGTTTGTTTTTATGTAAATAAATATTTCATTTTTTCTAAATATATACAATATATTGAAAAATATAATTTTAATTTTTAATATTTAATTTGACATTATATATTACTATTTAACTTTTCAATTATTTATTTAGATCAATAGAAAATTTAAAATTGAATAGGATACTCTGTATACAAAATCATACCATCATATCATATGGAATTAAATATAAAATAAAATTTTAAAAACTTTTTTCTTTTGCAAAATATAGAATCACTTAAATATATTTTAAAAAGATAGAAAAAAGAAGATTCTCCACAAAAAAATATTAGCTTAAAAATTGATAAAAAATCCAGATATATTATATTGTTTTTCATTTCTCTCAATTATTCCCTTTATATCTCTTTCCTTTATTTATTTTTTTTTTCGCAAATTCTATTTCATTTTTGTTATAAAATCGAAAAGAGATCAAACAAGAAAAATAGCAATAATAATAATAATAATAATAATGATGATAATAATAATAATAATAATAATAATAATAATAATAATAACAACAACAATCGAAGAAAATATTCATGAAAAACGTTGTTGCAACTAAGATCAGCGTGCAAACAACCCACCAGAATGATCAGCTGCTGTGTAATCCGTGAGAAGAGGCGATGCTGCTAAGGCTGCGTAGTTGGCGTAATCAGCATATGGTGTGTAAATTAAACCATGCGGATCACCGGCAGAAAGAAGCGATCCTGGTGGGCCGGAACCGTTTAAAAGAGACGCTGCGGTTGTTGGAACAGATATCCGTGGCGAGAGTATTAACGGTGCTCCCAATGGAGCACTGGGCGTCCTCATAGGTGTGGCTAAGCCTGGAAGAAGTCGCTGCGTTTCTGCCGCAGCCGCTGCAACACGTCTCCATTCTTCATCGCAAGCTAAAATATATAATTCAAAGAAAATAGTTATAAAAAAAACTGAATTCATTTTCATATATGATTATGATGAAATAATAATGATAATTTATTTATAGAGAATAAGAAAGTGTATGTATGTATATATATATAGTATGAAAAGGTATATATTCATTTTTGGAGAGTCGGTTCTAAAAATTAAAATAAATACAAAATATACAAAAATATCGAAGCTTATTTATTAAGTTATAAATTATAAATTAATTGTATCAACAATTTTATATTAAACAAAGTCAAGATTAAGCAAGGTAACGATGTAAAGAAAATAATTTTTTTTCTATTTCATTTTGTTAATTTGCAAATTTTAATTGCTTATAATTTAATAAATAAGCCTTAACTGATATTTTTGCATATAAATTTTTCTTTTGACTTTTCTTGATTTTTCAAAGATGTTCCATAAATATATCAATAGTTTGTATAATTATTTTTATATCTAGAATATCTTTTTATTTTATTATATTATTATTAAACTAACGTATTATATAAGTGTTATATTTTATTATAAAGTAAAAAAAAAATAATAAATTTGAAGATATATACCTGTAGCTGCTGCAACTTTTGTATTAGAATCTCGGTAAGTACCGTTGATAATAGCAAGTTCCATTAATTGCCGTTTCTTTAGCTCATCCTCTCCATCAGCCTGCTAACAATTAACATAATTAATAAGAAATCATCAATATTGTTTAGATATATCATGATATAATCTGAAAGATTAATATATTATTTTAATCATTTTTTTAAATATTCATTAAATATAATGCATCAATTAAAAGTAAAGAAAAATATTACAATAAATTTAAATATTATAGTTAATAATAGGAACTTTCTCACCACGGGAACAAGGAGTTTCTTGACTTCTTCTACAGCTCTGGCAAGCTTCAAAGTGGCACGATTTTCAGTATCCTCGACTGTCAATAAAACATGCAATTCATCTGTCAGATGTTCCCAGTTTGGTTTACCTCGGTTTAACTCTTCCTAATAAACGAATTAATATTGCGTAATATAATAATATAATTTAAATTATCTAAAATTATATAAATCAATATTATTCAATATAAATATTAATTTCACAATAAATAAATATTCTATTAATTTATTTTTAATCAGTATATATTTATATTTTTTTGTAAACTATTAATACAACTATATAATTAATTCAGAAATAAAGATGATATTCATATATATTCATTTAATCACAAATTAAATAAAATTACAGGAATTTTATATATATATATAAATACATTACATATATATATCAATATAGGATGATCAAAGAAGCATTTATAACTTTTAGATTATATAATAATTATATAATATAGTATTAGTATTTATTTAGTAAATAAAATAAATAAAAAGAGTTTTAATAAAAATGGATTGAAAAATTAATATTTTCAAAGTTATAAATAATATTTTCATCAAAATAATTTAATCAACTGAGCTTAATTTGTTTCAAAAGCTATCATACTGCATGTAAATAATAGATTATCTATCTTTCTACTTTATACATATCATAATATAGAATTATCTTATTATAAAACATTATAAAAGAAATGTTAGTTAAATATTTTTTCATGATTAGTAAATAATTAAAAAGAATTAATATAAAATTTTTCATGTGACAAAAACAATATATTATCATTCAATCAAAAAATTATCCAAATGAGTGAAAAAAAGGATGTGTAAATAAAGAATTTTTTCTTAATTAAAAAAAATAGAAAATATAAAATAATTCATTGTTTTTACACAACATATTAATTCAAGAAGTTAGTTGAGAAATTGTTTATAATTTTAAAAAATATTAATTTTTAACTATATTATCTTTTTTTTATTTGAATATTATTTAAAAATTATGAACTTTTTTTAATTATCTTTTTAATTATGATATAACATCAATTTGCTCATAATCAATTCTGATTATAATATTGTTAAATATATAAAAATAAAAAATAAATTTTATATTCTTATTATTATTTTATTATTTTATTATTATGTATACTTACGGTAACACTTTTTCTCATTAATCATATGCAGCTTGGAAATAATATTTAATTTGAAATTGTAATACTAACACTACATATTTTTTTTTAAAAACTTAACTATATCTATATATATTATAAAAATACATTTATATAAATTAATAAGATATGGATATACAATAAAAAATTTTACCTTCTTTTTATCCCTCATAGACCCTTTTCCCCGAACCATAATTTTACATCCTGTTTCTTGTTCCAATTGTTTGGCTGTCATTCCTCGTGGTCCAAGGATTCTTCCAACAAAATTAAACTATAACAAACAAAATTATAAACAAAAATTTTGAAAAAAAGTACATGTATATGACTGAAAATAAATTTTTTATATTATTTTAAATTTTTTTCATATTTTTAATTAAATAAAATTATATAAAAAATTTTGTTTTATAACTTTATGTAAATGAATAGATTCAATATGTATATATTATTATGTATATTATCCTTTATATACTATGTAATCTATAAACTTATTTGATAAGATACCAAATTAAAAATTTCATATTCAAATATTAATGAATAAATAATTGCTTTAGTCTATTAATAATTATTAATATTTAGTCTTTTTTTTTTATTGTACTTATATTATATATTTGCCTTTTCTTTTTTAATACTTAAAATTATAGAATTTTTTTCTTACAGATCTATTATATATTAATTATATAATTAATATGATAATAAATAAAAACAGAAATATTAATTTTAGTTAATAAATAAGTTAAATAAGTTAATAAATAAATTGAATATTTTTTTGAATTTGTATTGAATATTATAATATTGAATATAACATTTAAATTGATTTTTATATGCGTTTATTTATAAAAAAAGAAAAAACTAATTATAATACACTTATTATACATATTAGTTATATATGATTTAAGATATTCTTTATTGAATTGAATTTTCCTTAATATATAGCAACAGAAATAAAAAACAGAACTAAAGACTTACATCTGGATGTTCTTTGACAGGTACATAAACTTTTTCCATAAGTGTTGTGACTTCACCCTCTGGTTCTGGCAAGACCAGTGGTTCTTTTTTGACGCCACTGATCTGAAAAAGACTTGCTCGTACTTTTGCAATTTCTGTAACAAAACATGAATATGCATATAAGTATATTTGATTTTAATTCCAATTTTCATCATATAATATATTATTAATTTTTGAAGAAATAAAACAGGAAGGCAAAATTATTTAATTGTTTTTAATTGCACGTATCATTTTTTGATATTGATAGTAATATAATTATTTATAAAAAATTTAATTAAAACTTATTGTTTGATGTTTTAAAATATCTTGTGTTATATATATAATTATTGCTAATTATATTATATTATCAAAATTTAAAAAAAAAATAATTTGAAAAATTTTTTTCTTAGAATAATAAGAAAAAATAAAACAAGATTGTAAAATATAATGATTAAAACAAAAATTAAATATCATATTAAATGATTTAATTCATCATTTAAAAATAAGAAAATATTAATTTTTTTTATATAATACATAATATTTATTAACTTCAATAAGATTCTATTATATTTATTTTATTCATTTTTAATGCATAAATAAACTTAATATGTAAAGCAGTGTTATCATATAAAATATTATATCTCTCTATTTTTATAAATTTTGTGTCAAAAAAGATATAATAAAAGATATAATAAAAGATTAAAGATTAAATTTTGAAATTATTTTATAATAATACTAAATATAAATGACACAATCTATTTATATATATATTTATATATCATGATTTATTGCCAAATCAATAAATAAATAAAAATTATAAAAAAATTATTTATCACAATTTAAAAACAAACTTTTAAAATGCTAGATTTGATTAATAGTATAAATGTAAATAAATGAAAATATTACTATCAATACCAAAAAATATATTTAAAATGAAGACATAATAAAATAATAAATTTAAACATATTATAAAATCAACTAAGAAAAAGAAAGCAAATATATTTCAATCTATTTAATTTTTTTTTAATTATGCTAAAATTTAAATATCTTTGATTTTTCTGAGATCTTTTATGATAAAAAAAAATTTTATTTTATCAAGAAAATATATATAATTATTATTAAAATATAATAAATATAATAAGAAAATATAATAAACAAAAGAAATCTAACTTTATCCATTTATTCAATTTATATATAAATTCATCTATGCTATATATATTCTGCTCCATATATATGTTATATATATTTTTTATTTTCTTTTATTTGTCTATTTATTGTCATTTCCACTATAAATATTTATCAATAACAATTATTCTTTAAAATTTTTAACATAATAATTATTTATATTCTTATTAAGAATTATGTATAAATGAATTAGTAGATAAACCTATTTTAAAATACTACTTAAAATACTACTAAAAATACTTTTACTCTATCAAAGTCTAATATATAATTCGATTTAATTAAAAATATATCATTTTATTTTTGTAAAAAAATTTTCATAAAATTATTCATTATATGAATCATAAGTACATATATTTAAAATATGTATACATACAAAACGCAATAATAACAATATTTTAAAAAATAATGCATAAAATGTTATAAAAATTTTTTTCTATCAAGAATTATTATTGATACACTTTACTTTTTTTATTATATAAAAAATTTTTAAATTTCGTCTTATTTATATGTAATTTTAAGTATCACTAACTATAGAGTGATGGATACATGTTTACCGTAATACGCATGCGTGAGCAGACATAAGAATGTGAATGAAAAGAGAGGATAGACGGAGTACATAGACAAGAAGAATACAGCATCATATCCACTTTTAGCAACATTGCTCATTACAACTGACATCAGCTGTATTATATTCCGTAGCTTTCTTACCTTCCTGTTTTCTACTACAATCTGTTTTATTCTGTTTTTAATAATTTAATGTTTTTTTCAAAATAATTTTTTTTAAATGAATACAATTCATATTATATGTATTACATTATGAATTATAATAAGAAATAAAAATTAATATTAAAAATTAAATCTGATATGAATAATATTAGATTCATTAAATTAAATTCATATTTGAATTTATTAATAATAATAAAAATATTTAAAATATTTATAGTATATTTAATATAGAATAAAGATGAATTTTTTAAAGAAATTGATATTAAAAAACATGAAACATATTATTGCATACATGTTTAAAGTTCATATGTGTCATATAATATAATTGATTAAATTCATTAATGGAAATGCAATTTTAATACTTTAGAATAAGATGTAAAAAAAAAAAATACTTTAGATAATTATATAAAACATAAATAGTTTAAAAGAACAAAAATATATTAAACGCTAAATATATTAATATATTATTAAATTATAAGTAATATTATATATTGTTTATTAAATAATAATAAATATTATTTATTGTTTGTCATATTGTAACTAATTTATTTTATATTATATATTATATTTTATACTATATATTATTTCGTAAAATATAAATTATAATTTTATAACTATTTTCAAACAATGAATATATATATATATGTGTAAAATTTTTAATGAAAATTTCAGTTATGAAATTGTTTTTAAACTAATAAAAAAATAAAAACAAAATCAAATTATCAATATTAGAATAAAATAAAAATTCTTTTATGTGAAAATAAAAATCTGTTTAAGCGTAGGATATGATGCTGAATCAATGTTGGTATTAGTTAGTTGCAGCATCTATGACATCATCGATGGCGTAATCATAAAGACTACGATCCATGACACAGATCAAATAGTTAAAAAAGACAAATCATATTTCGCGAAGATAGATGATTAATTTGCAATTAGAAAGAGGATTTATATTTTTATATATTTAAATTATTAATAAAAAGTATTTTAAAAATTCTATTTATAATTATCATTAATATAAATTTTAAATATTTCAATAAAACTTAATAATTATTTTAAAATATTTTTTTGTATTTTATATTCATCTTTGGGTATATTGTACATATTGTTATTTTTTAAAGTTATTGTTATTTTTACTAGATATATACTATATCTAATAATTATGTACAATTTCTATTTTTTAATATTTTAAATCTTATCTTTTTAAATACAAATATGTTAATAATAATTATGAAAATAAATGATGTTTCAAACAAATTTAAATATAAAAATAATAATCATTTTGTTTCTGTAGTTTTATAAATCAAATTAGATTTATATTTTTAAATTCTATTTACATATTACAATATTAAGCATTTTATAACATATTATAATAAATTAAACAATTTTACATGATTTTCCAATATTTCAAAAAGATAATTTGAATATATATCTTTAAAGTTTAGTGTTTGTTAGAAGAAATATAATTAGATTTACTTAAATTGCATAATAGAACAAATAGCAATATAAGTTATGAATATTTACGTAAATATTCAACAATATATATCATCAAAAAGAAATAAATATAAAAATAATATAAAAAAAATTAATTTATGAATACAATAGCTGATTTTAATTATGATAAAATTATTAAATATCATAAATATTAGAATAAAAAATATATTTAAAAAAATTATATTACTTATTGAATATAATTAAAAGGCAAAAAAATAAAAATATAAAAATATAAAATCATTGTTTTTAAATGTGATTAACAATTTATTAAATCATCAAATACACATACTTAAAATTAAGATCTATTAAAATGTGTATTTATATTTGCATTTATATTTTTTATATAAGAATAAAATTACATATATAAAATTTGCTACATATTTTTTAATAGTTAATTTAATTCTCTAAATGAAAATAAAAATACAAAATTGTGAGTATTATTATTAACATTTTTATATTGTTATTCAAATTATAAAACAAATATTATAAGAAATTTTATTTCATTTTATTCATTCACATTATTGATCGAACGACGACAAATTAAATAGTATTTAAATTAGATATACTTTATATAATTGAAGTATATGTTATATTGTACTATAAATATTATTATATAAATTTTATTCTTTCATTATAAATATTACATTAATTTTTTTCAGAAAATTGATTGATACAAAATGTATTTTAATCATGTTACACATTCAGATTTAAATCAATGTCGCATGTATTGGATATTGAATTATATCTTAGTAGCCAAGTTTCTTAAGCAATTCACAATTTATTTTCACACAATGAGTCACAAGGATATATTTATAAATCGGTGCTCAAGAAATTTTATACCAATATTAAACTATGACTTCTAACATTAGTTAGACAGTTATACAAATATAACATTAAAAATATCATAGGAAAAGATCTTTTTATATATTTATATATTAAATTCGATTAAATTAATCAGGATATAAGAGTATGTTTTTAATCTTTTCATGTTTTTAATCTTTTCTTTCAATATAATGTTAATACATTTGGAATACAGAAAAATCATTCATATTATTGAAAAATTTAATCAAAATATATTAAATCTATTTCGTAATAAAATATATTTCATAATTCATATTTAATTATATGCAATATTTAAATATGCAATATTTTTATTTAATATAATAAAATAATAATATAATAAAATAAAAATCGTTATTATTAAATTTATAATATATTAATAAATTTTTTAACATTTTAATTTTTTAATTTATAAAAATGTAATTTATAAAAATATTTGGAGAAAATACTTAACTTGTAAAAAAATTTAATGCTAAAACAATAAAATCAGTTAAAATAATGATTTTTATTTCATGATTATTGAAAATATAAAAATATTTTTATCAGTTTAAATAATGATTTTTATTTCATGATTATTGAAAATATAAAAATATTTTTGGCAAAATATTATATTTTACTGAAATAAAAATATTTACTTATTTTTATAACATTATTTTAATTATATTTATTTATATACTATAAATTTAGTTGTAGAATTAATAAATGATTTTCATATTCATTTATTATTCATTTCATATTTATACTTCTAAACTTTTAAATTATGTATATTATTTAAATTATATATATATATATATATATATATATATATATATATTAAATTTTTTTTATGTATAAATAGTGCATACAATTACCAATTTAAAGAAAAATAAATATTATTAAGAAAAAATTATAAATAAATATCTAGAATATAAAGAAAATAAATTTTAAATATTTTCCTTAAATTTTAAATACACATATATATTATCATTTAATGATTATTTAATTATTTGAATATGGTTTGGAAAAATTTGAAGATATGTAATATGTATTAATTTAAAAATCAAGATTAATTTAATCAAATTCAAAAATTAGAAGAATATATGAAGATAAAAAAATAAAACTTTTAACTATTTATAAATAAAATTTTAATATTTATCTATAATATATTTATTATGTTTTAATTTCTTTATAATCTGTGAAATATTTTAAATCAATTTTAATTTCATTAAAAAAATTTGATTAAAATTCAATTAAACAATTAATATTTTTAATATATTTTTAGAAGAAAGAAAATAAAACATGTTATTATTAATTAAAATAAAATCAACGAAAAAATTAATAACAAAAATATAAACAATATATGTATAAAATACCAGAATAATGTTGGTGCCTTGAAGTTCCTACAACTGTAGATGTTGAACCTGCTTCGCTTTAACTCGAAGCAAAGCTGACCGACTAAGGCTTGTGAGTACAGTACGGGAATATACGGTTGGTATAATGACCCAAGCAAATGTGTGTGAGTGCACGCCCAACTCAAGGCAAGTAGAAAGAATGACGAAGAGAAGAGCGAAGAGTGCCGCTTGGAAACGGAGACGGTAGAGAATTCCTTTCACCCTACCTACTTTTCGAAGCTTAAAGTAAAAGACTTAAATCGCCTGGAGGGGGAAAGAAATGGTGATACCAAGGAGGATATGTAGAAGAAGGGAGGGAGTCAATAAGAAAAAAAGGAGATTAAAAAATGGTAGAGAATGAAAATTATGGGAGTGAAAGAAGAGAGAAAAAATTGATATTCGAAATAGAAAATTATAATCATGTCATTTAAAGAATATGAGATTTTCTCTTTTATTAAAGACAGAACATAACAAAAATCATCTTAAGAAGAAAAAAAAGAAGAAGAAAGTTAAAAAGTACGAGCGAGCAAATGAACAAGTGAAGGAACGAACAAAATAAGAGAGATAAAGAGAGACGAAGAATGACGAGAATGGAACGAAGCCGAAGTGGCACGAGCCCGTTGGTAGATGCCATGCGGCATGAAGCGAACTGCAGGTCAATCCGGTCATCGGCCCCTATGTGTTCCCAAGGGCTGTTAAGGGTAGTCATATTTTTCTCTTATCTAAATCTTTAATTTTTCTATCATTTCATTTCCTTTGTTTTATATTATTAATTGTTTTCACTAATTATTGTTTCATTTATTTCACTTATTAATATTAATAAATTAATGATTATGCATATAAGCGATAATTTAATTTCTAATATTATTTTTTCAATATTTTTGGAATGAAATTCTCGTAAACGTAATTACATATTATATTGAATAAAAAATTCAATCCATTCACACCATTGACATTATTTCATTATTGCAATATTAAATATTATAGATATTGCAAATTAATAATTAATTATTATATTATTATATATTATAATAAATTAAATTATATAAGATAAATAAAATTAATACGGTATGAAGATAAAAAAATAGATTTGATTACTTTTAATAACTTTATAATAAAAATATAGATTTCATAAATAAACTAGTTTAAGTTTAAGTTTTTTAGTTAACTAAAATGATATTAATAAATTTAATTACTTTTATATATTATCCAATTAATCATGATATTAAATTATCAAAAATTTACAAAATATTGTTATTTTATTTATATTATTATATTATTAATATATTATTATTATTGTTCAAACATGCAAAATTTTAAAATAATTTTATATTATATATCTTTAAAAATTTTTATAAATATATTTTATATATAAAAGTATATATAAATTTTATAAAATTATTTTGAAAAATTGAAATTTATAGATATTAATTAGAAAAGATTCATAATCATAGAATATCAAGATTATTTTGCTGTATATATTATATAATAATTATATATCATTTTTGAATTTATATTTATTATTATTTATTATATTAAATATAATATTACAATTTTTTTATCCATATAAACTAACTACTAATACGTTGATATTTAAAAAGAAATATTTATTAAATTAAATTTTTATAATCATTTTAAATAGATATAAATATTTCAATATTTTCTAATATTTAATATGAATTCATTATTATATTGATATATTATAAAAATTTAGTATATTATGTTAAAATAAATAAAGTATTTAAAAATAATAAAATAAAAAAATATATTTATATAATATTAAATATTTTAGTATGAATGATTATTGATTTGAGAAACTGGAAATTAATATGCATGTGTGAACAATATAATCATATATGTAAACTATATTCACAAATAGCTGAAGAATCTATATATGGCAAGCTTACAGAACACCTTGTATATGCGTATATAAGAATATATATGGTGGTCTGTGCGAGACGAAAACAACGACAGTGTCGACCATGGTGAGGACCGCAAAAGTGGGGGCGCGTAGACATTTCCTTATTTAGAAACAGAGAAACGTCTTTGCCTAGTGAAGCAGCTACTTTGCGCACACATATTTGCTAAAATTCAAACTTTCTTGCACAAGAAAAGATAAATATAAAATAAGAAAATAATATATCTTTAAAATATATATAAGATAATTATATCAATACTTCCACACTTTGCAATAATGCAAAACTTATAATTAATATCAAAATAATAACACTTTTAACTATAACAAAAATAGAAAATCTAAATAAAATTACGATATTATTTGTACATTTATAAATATATTTTTTTGTATATTTATAAATATATTTTTAAATAATATTTAAATACAAATAATTTGGATAATATGATCAATAATATAAAATTTTTAAATTAAACATTCTTATATTAGAAACTTAAAATTATTTTATATATCTTTTAACTTTTTTTTATATTACAAAAAATATTATAAAAAATATTTAATTTAAAAATAAATAATTTTCATTTTTTAAATTTAATACAAAATTGAAGAAATATAGAAAATTCTGAAATTAAAAAATAATTATCTATCTATTTACATATATAGAAAATAAAATGATATTAAAAAAAATATTTAAATAATTTATATATAACTAACAGAATAGCTAACATTTAAAACAAATATACATAAAAATATATATCCATTTAATTGTTAAAATCTAACATTAAGATAAACATATCAATTTTTTGATTAATTAATCATAATTTTATATTTATATTCTTATGATTAAAATAAAGTTCAGCAATTGTTAAAAAATTTTCATATAAAATGAATTGTAAATATATATATTATAATATTATAAAAAATTTCTTTTTTATTAATACCAAAAGCGATTGACTCCTTATAATGATTTAATATCCTAACTGAAATATAACGATATATACAAAATATAATATTATATAAATTTGTTTTAAATTTTTAATGATCATTTATGCTAATTATTATTATAATATATCTATTCGAGATACCACTTATAACTTTATACATAACTAAAATAATATTCGTTATCGGTTACTTATCAGAAAAATTTGTTATCAAACGATTATAATCTATTGACATTAAACGCGTGGTATACTTGAAAAGCTTTATATTATGAAGTGGCTATTATATCAGATAAAAATCATTTAAGTATTGCTATTATTGAAAAAATTCTCAAGCAGTTATAAAATCTAGATCAATTAATTATTGAATATAATTAATTAGAAAAAAAATTGGGAATCAGAATTTTATTAAATATATTAAAAAAGAAGTATTAATCAAATTTTTCTGCTTCGGCAAATATTTATGTATACTGTAGTTATATATGATATTGGCTACGATCGCTAACGGGTATATGTAACCTCTTCGCTGAAGTAAAAGGAAGAGAAGCAAAGAGGAACAAAGAAGAAAAAAGGAATGCGGCCGCTACGGTCTTTGCTGCCACTGCTGTCGCTATTGCCACTGTCGCCTTGCTACTTATCATTAGACTCAATACTAATTAAAAGAAACGATCAGAAAAAAAAGATTAGCTTCTGAAACCCTAATAATGGCTATGAACATATTATTCGCTATTTAACAAAGTTGAGGATATCAAAGCGAAATGAAGAAAGTATAAACACGCCATCTTCTGCTTCCAAGGAAGTCACGTTTCTCAGCAGCTTTCTTCCAGCTAACAATACATGTATCTTTTCCGTAGGTAGTCATTTATGAGTAACACTTACTCAGTGGATATTTTTTCATTTTTGACTTATACAACACATTTAAGGTCAAATGCCAACCAACAAACTATCATACACTGTATGTTTACCATTTCATGTTGATCACACACGAAATTATATATATATATATATATATATATATATATATTCTGTTTAATCACTATCATTACCAAATATATAGAATTTTGACAAAATATTTTCATATAAAGAAAATATCATGAAATTATCAAAGTATAACTATTGATTTTATGAATTATATTATCATAAAAAAATGAAATTAACGCTATTTGATTATATGAACATGATTATTGATACCTTCAAAAATAAATGTCATATTTTAATTTTGAAATATTAAATATATGTCGAAATATTCAAGAAATAAATATATATGTCATATATTGCATATACAAGCGAAAAAAAAGGATTGATGAAAAAAAATGAAGATAACATAGTCATGTATATGTATACATATCTCTTTACACATATATAATAATTCATGCATTAAAAAGTCGAAATTGAATATATATAGTCAAAATTTATCTATTCAAATAATCTAGTCAATAATTAGATAGTTTACTCAATCAATTTTCAATTTTGATTTTTTTAAAAATTAATTTTTAAAAAAGAAAATTTTATTCTATATTTTTTATTTTTATATGTATAAATAATTTTTAGCAATACTTTATTCGTATTTCCAATTGAAAATTAACGAAATTTATTTGTATTTGAAAACTTTTTAAATTTTATTCTTATTTTTATTTTATTTTTACATAAATCTATTATCTGCTTATATCATATCTAAGGCATCTTTGACGCATACGCATATTTGCAAAAAAAAAAAAAAGAATATGTTAAACATTATATTATATATATATATATATATATATAATAATAAATTAACTAATTAATTCAACTTTAATAAACTTTTTGATACATATACTATATAGACATAAGAAATATATTATTTATATTTTATATATCTCCTTATAGTAGATTAACGATTGCGCTTTAATCTTTTGAATACTTGTAAACAGGTCAGGTCAAGTGCAAGAAATTTCAGAGCAGAAAGAGAGTTACTAATGAATGACGAAAATGAACACACAAAAATCAAAATATTGGCAACTCTTAAAAATTCACTCATCAATAAATTTCAAAAAAAGCAAGATTTCAATTTATTTTTAAATTTAATTTAATTAAAACTGCTAATTAGTTAAAAAATTTAATATCTATATAAAGAGATCAATTAAAAATACAATAAAATAAAATAATAATATTTTTTTTAATCATTTTAAAATCTTAGAAATAGATAAAAAAATAAAATAAATAATTGTCCTCATTTTACTATACTCTTTATATCAAAAAATATATTTTAATATAATATAAATAAACATGTTCAGTATAAATGTTATTAGCAACATGCATATAAATGTTCGATTCACTTGAAGCATGAATTGCTCAGTGATGTGCAATACGACACAATCAATTTATTATATTTTGGAACACATATGATCTCATACGTTTCCATTTGAAATGATTAAGCACAACGACCTAGTAGCAGAAGAAAACTAGACCTCGTGTCTGTCCAAGTTTTCGCTAGACAATTTCGAAAGGACGCGCTTGACAACGAGTTCTATTCACGCCACTAGGTCACCGAGAAAACTTGCTACGTCGTGTTCGAAATAGATCTCGCGGACACGATTGCAATACGGTTCAGCCATCATGAACTATGCATTACGATGAACAACATTGTGTACAAATTCCAGGTTCATGTTATAATATAGTTCGATGTTTATTCTTTCATGCTTTCTATTAATTTTTTTTGATACCATATTCATACCATATTTTTTTGTTTTATTAATCAAAGTAATTTAATTTATATTTAATAAAATACTTTCTATATGTTACAATCCTTAAATTTATACTAAGAGAAAGAAGATTACTATATAACTGAAACACAATCGGATTTGTGTTTTCGTCTTCGGATACTGTGACAATATATACATATGTCAAAACTATATATCATTAGATTTCTTAATCCATTATTGATAAAGCTTGAAAATAAGAAATTAAATATACAGTTATATATTTTTTTCGAATAAATTTAATTTTTGCATAAGAAATTAGTTCTTAAAAATATTATATGGTGATATCTATACATTTATAGATTTCTACATAATTTAAATTACGTATTTAAATCAATATAAACAAACAAAAAAAACAAGAAACATATAAAATTATGGATATTAATCAATATTACAATAAATTGAATCGAAAAAGAGGAGAATAAAATGAATTTCTTTGCATCAACAGGACTATATCCTCGTAGGAATGCGCAAGATCCGAGAGCTTTCGTAAAACCGGTTCTTGTCGTAAACGTCATTTGACACATTTCCTGTGAAGCAATATACACGACTCAAATGCATATATACTTTAAATAATGTTATTTTTAAATTTATTTTTAATAAAAAATAACTTTAAATTTAAGAAAATAATTTTGACAGAAATTTTCATCTAATTTTTCAAATATATAGGTATTAAAAAATTTATATATTGTTATTTATTATAATTATTAAAACAATATTTAAACAATAAACAATAAAAATTATATTATTAATTTGAATTCTTTTATACTGAAATTATATCAAAGTATTGTGAAATAGTTATTATTTTATTTTCAAACCAAATTTATTGTGATAAATATAGCAAGATATTAATGGTAAATTAAAAATATTTCTCTTTTATAATAAAAATATTTAATCAATCAACCAATTATCGTTCCCATTAAATAAGTATAAATTATATTAAAATAAATAAATGAATATACATATAGATACTTTTTTTCTTACAAATTATCAATATAATTATTAATATATTTTTTATATATTTATTTTTTTCAGATTTTAATTATAATTTTAATACTAAAAAATCAAATGATAATTGATATATCAATTTTAATATAATTTATACAATTATGAATCAATTTAAGAATTTTATTGTATTAATTATTAAATGTACTATCTTTTTATTAAATAATGTTTTTCATTCAAGTTCCTTTAAGTATTTTTATATTGCAAAAATGAATATTCCGAATTATTTTTAAAATTGAAAGAAAATCAAAAACATGACATATATATAATTATGAGCTATAATATAAAACTGGTTGAAATTTTAGTAATTTTTTAACACAAACATTTTTATAATTATATATGTATAAATGAAATTGATTAAAAAGATTAAAAAAACATAAACATGAATTCAAATAATTATAGTGCTATAAAATTACACACATATTGCATATATAATACATTATATATATACATATATATATACATATATATATATATATATATATATATATATATAATTATTTATAATTATATATTATCACAACAGAATTTAGAAATACATTTCAAAAAAACAAAAAAATGATTTACATATAAATGAAATACTAATATTTAGTAATATTTTCTAATTATTATAATAATTTTTAAATATACATATATATAAGACTAATTTAGCATATATATGTTACAATATATTTATTAAACAATCAATTCACTTAACTCCATATTAAGTTTTACGAAATAAATTTTTTATAAAAAAAAATATAAACGTAACGTATTCGCGCATATGTATATGTACATATAAGCACGCATAAAATTGTCCAAAAAAGAAAGTAGAAAGCGAAAAACTATTTTTTAAAACCAATAATATAAGTGAAATAAATTATTTAGAAAATATATATATATTAAATATATTAAAGAAAAAATATATTAAATATATTAAAAAAAAGATACGTAAAAAAATACAAAAAATACATAAAAAATGTTTATTACAAATTTTTGTAATATTTTTCATTGTTTTAAAACAGTTGATATATTTGATTTTTATTAACAATTCTCTCTTTAAACAATTCTTTTTTGTATATTTTATATTTTGTTTTCTCAGTAATATATCATTCTGTATCAAATTAATTAAATAGACCGAATTGTGTCAAGATTAGTGGAATCGATCAGTTATATGAATCATAAGTCACATGAAATTGTAAGTTATTCTGATCAACTTACATTGAATAAGTTAATTTCCTGTTCTTCTCGCTCCGATGTTGAAAATTGGAAAAATAAAGTGAACGGCAGGCTCGAAGACACGAAGAGCAGACCGGGACGCGTAACACGTGACACATGATCGAGATACTATGTTTGCGAACAGTTCGTTGCCGATTATGGCAAACTACAAGGCAACAAGAACCGGTCTTTCATGGCATGGCATGAGCAACGTTTCTCGACGTTACGTATTTTTTTTTCGCGTGCGCGAATGCCGTAGCGAAATCCGTAAGATCTTGGAAACCATGGCGAAAGTTTCATAGGCATATAAAACATGCTTGGACCGAACTCCAAGTATGAATCGCTGTGGGCGTTAATCATGCAAACTAAAGTAAGGCGTGTCGCGAATGAAATGATGCATTACCGAAGGTATAGAAGATATTAGTGGATTAATGGTTGCTTACCTTCGTCTAGTAGGCGCTCTACATGTATGAAGACATTAGGGAAAGCAGCTAACTGCTTTCGATCTTTTAGTAACTGTGACAGGTAGTCCGCTATACTCTGCGTCGTCGTGTTAGTATTATCACACATCGCAATTACTTGATTACTCCTATGGCGGTCACGCGAAAATAGAAAAAGATACAAAAACAAAAAGGTATTGCAAAGAAAGGGAAACGAAAAGAAAAAGTGAACGTTAAACGTAAACGAGCAAGAGACAGACGACGTTGCGATTAAGATCCAAAACAATAGCAATCCTTCCACGTTTAGTTTTACACAACGATAACGCTGTTTTTTTTTCGTTATTCACTATTATATCACTTTGCTTTTTTATTTTTCTTGCACAATTATATCTCGTAATTAATACAACTTGCTGTTCGTACGTCGCGCCTTCTCACTCGTGTTTTCTCTGGCGCGCTCCTCGCATACGTCGCCACGATTGCGTTACGTTTTTAGAAATAGCGGAGTCAGTATACTATGTGTAAGGAGAAGGAGGAAGAGGAAAAGGAGGATGAGGAGGAGGGGAAGAAAAGTATATAAGAGCGACAGAAACAGGCAGGATAGTAAGAGGGAAAAAGAGGGAGCGCGAGAGAGAGCGATATTCAGAATAAAAGAGAAGCAAAGAAGCAAGGGGGATATGGAGGAGGAACAGGAGAAGAAGGAGGAGGAGGAGGAGGAGGAGAAGGAGGAGGAGGAGGAGGAGGAGGAGGAGGAGGAGGAGAAGGAGGAGGAGGAGGAGGAGAAGGAAAGGAGAGGAGAGAAGGGGAAAAGAAAAAGAACGAAAGTGGGGGAAGGAGAAAAAGGGAAAAGAGATAGAGGAAGGGAAAGGCAGGAAAATTAGACACTAAAAGAAAGAGAGAGGAGAGAAAGAAAGAAAGAGGGGGGAGAAAGAGAGAGAAAGAATACAGCCTCTTTCACGAGTTGGATTCTGTTAAGGTTAAAAAGTTAGATCGTAGATCGCGAAATTAAAAACAAACACACGCTACGGGATTCTCGGCTCTACTGCACCATCCGTGCATGTGCCGCGACGAACTACCCGTAGATTCTTGAGTTTAAACGCATGCGCAGCATTCGTTTTGCGCATATGTTCCGCGCGCATTGGTTCTTGCGTACCTCTATCGGCGCGCTTCTACCGCCCACTACCATATACGGCCTCTGCGTACGCGCGAGTACTGAGGTACGCACCATACCATCGTCGCATACAAGTTGGATAATTCAGGGTCGTAGTTATCTAGTTAGTGTACCCTGTATCTTATAATCATGATTCATGTCTCGATGAATGTTTCGTAAAACTCTTTTTGTTAACGGAATATCGTGAAATATACATTCACATATTCTATCGTCGTGTGAAGAATCACTAAATTAAAAGATGTTTATCTACATATAATCAATCTATTATATAAATTTTTTTCATTTAATTATTATATATTTGATATAAGAAAATAAACTGAACATTTTTAAGTTTATTTCTAAACATATATTGAATTTACTTTTCTTTAATAGTTTTCTTTATTTCTAATTTGTCATTTATGAGTGATTTTTATAATTTCGATGAAATTAACTGATCATCTAACGAAACACATGTAATGCTTTAAATAAACTGCAAACTAAATATAGATTTCGACTTTAACTCGATATTTTAGAGTCAGCTGAAAATCATTTTGTATACAAAACTTTATAGATGAATAAAATTCCATAAAATAATCTCAAAATAATTGTTGTAATATTTATTATAAATAGTTTTTTAATTTATGATAGCATAAAAACTTTTAATTTAAATATTTATTTTATTTATAAATATTTATATATATAAATAAAATTATAAGATAAAATTATTATATTATATAATAAAAATATAAATATTATTTATAATTTAAATACTGATTTGAAAACCAATTATCAAGAAATTGATTATATAATATATTATTATGCATTATTATATAATATGTATGAATATCAATCTATATAATTATTTATTTTAATAAAAAATTTCTTTTTCTTTCTAAATCTATATTATATAAATTATAATAAAAATATTATATATAAAAAAATATCAAATAAAATATAAATTTATTTTATATTTATTTATAAATCTTTACTTTATCTTGTATATACTATCTATTTATAAAAAAAAAAATTATTAACTATATTAAAAGATTAAAAAAATTTTTAATTGATCACATAACATGAACATAGATTTATTTTAGCATGTGAAATCTTACCGATTATGATATTACGAAGTATCAACGCATTTAACTATGTTATAATCTCGAAGCAGTATATTTTAGAATGTATAATTAATATAGTACTACCTACTTTCAATTTGCAACCACACAGAATGTCATATCATACAGACATTCAAACTATGATTTAATTAATATATCGCATAAGAAATATGATAGTCATTAATAAATTGCTATAATGTTTTTTGAATTAAACTTTATACTAATATATTGTTTCATGTTTATTTTATATACATTTATTTACAATATCTCCTCATTATAATATCAGATTGAATATATATTATATATTATATATACATATAATGTATAATATAATAATAAATAAACCTTATAAATGATCATCGAATCATCACTATTATTTTTCTTGGATGAAACTTATTTTAATATCTATATATTTTGTTTATTCTATATTTTATTGTTTATTTAAGTATTAATTTTATTAAATAATTTTATTGTACATTATGATCACGATTTTCTGCCATAAATTATGATACATTATATTTATTTCATTGATATAATAAGATGACTATTTTCATTTTAAGTTTTTATGTATCATTTAACTTATCGTAAACGAAATTTATTCATCAATTTTCTTTAATTTTAATTCTATTAATTTTCTTTAATTTCTTTTTCAAT
The DNA here is from genome assembly GCF_003254395.2 of Apis mellifera. Lineage (NCBI taxonomy): Eukaryota > Metazoa > Arthropoda > Insecta > Hymenoptera > Apidae > Apis > Apis mellifera. Next base: position 5,642,477 of record NC_037641.1, read on the forward strand.
TTTCATTATCTCAAACAACAAATTATTTTCATTTAAAACACTGTAACTTTCATTATTTTTAATTATAATATATTTTTAATAATAATAATGGATTATTTTTTTAAGTAATATTTTTTTAATTCTTAAGTAACAAATCCTGGCTTAATAAAGAATAATCAATTAAAAAATTTTTTAAATTTTATTTTCAAGTATTTTGATTAATAATCCAATAATATAATAATATAATAAATAATATGTAATTTTTAAAAAAAGATTATTATTGAAATACTTAATATGTCATGATCCACGATTAATAAGATAGTTAAATAATTTAATAGTTAAATAGTTTAAATAGTTAGATGTTTTATTCATCTGAGACAACATCGGTTTTCCAAAGATGAAAATCAATAATATTTTCAGATTATCTTATTTCATCATTTCAAAATCATCAATTTTAAAAAATCTGATTGAAAAATTGATTGTTTTAAAATTATATAATATTTTTATATAATATTCAAATATTATATTTATATTTTTAATAATTTTTATGGCAAAGTTTAAATTTCAATAAACATATATATTTCATAATTGATTTTTAATAAAACTCAAAACTCAAAGAAAAAATATTTTATATAATATAAATATATTATATAAAATTTATTTTTTATATTAAAATTATTTTTATGTAAATTTGAAAAATATAAAATGATAAAATAGATCGATTTTAAATATACAAAATATAATACAAAAAATCGATTTTGATATATGATTTTGATATTATCGGTATAACTTTACACGATATCATAATTGTCGATATTAAATCTCTATATTAATCTAAAATTTCGGGATAATTTTTATAAGATATTGATTCAATACATCAATGAAAATCTGATTCAAAAATATATTAATGCAAATATAATGAATATATAAATTTTTATCAGTTTTTCTTAAGCTTAATTATGTTTAAATGATAAGTTATCTCATTTTCACAATGTTTTTAATTTCTTAACATTAAATTTTATTTTTTATACTATTATTTTTATACTATTATTTTAAATAGTAATATTTATTGAAAATAGTTTATATTTATTTCTATTACTTTATGTACATAATATTCATATCTATTTTAAAAATATTATTATACAACTTTCTTTAATGTGAGATTATGTTTTAGATTTCTTTTGTATTCTTCATTTTTGTTCTTGTAATAACAAAAGCAATTAGAAGTTTTTCAAATGTATTAAAAATATTTAGTATATTTATCAAAAATTATATGTTGAAAAAAAATTTTTTTCTTTTATAAAGTATTAATATCAATCTGAATTGAAATCATTTGATCCATTTAAATTAAACTTCTTTTTATCATTGCATATATATTACAATAAATTTACAATTATTAATTGGAATTTTTTAATAATAACAATAATTTTATATTTAATTATATTTCTTTTTTAAAATATTTTTCATTTTAGATGTTATATAAACATTATATAAAATTATATAAATATGTATAAATTTTATACATATGTATCAAATAAGTTTAGTTACGATTCATAACTAGCATTCATAAGCATTTGTGCTGTGCAAACAATATCTAACAAAAATTGTAGATGAAGATCGTATCAATATTTTACGTTTTTATTATATGTTTTTCGCATTATTTATTATATTGTGTATTATTGAATAAATAATTAATATTATAATAATAGTGATATTATAAATTTTAATAATCCAAGATATATTTATATGATTATATGTAGAAATAAATTTAAGTAAATTATTTGATTTATTGATTTATTAATAGAATAAATTTATTAATTCATAATAAAATACATATTTTTTTATTTTAATGTAAAGAAAGATGTTATATATAAAAAAAAATAATATCAAATATTAAATATTATTGAGAAAAAATGATATTTTATTTAAAAAAAGTCAATTTTTTTTAATTTTATAAAAACAATTTGAAAATTTTTAATTGGTATCTGATTTTATATCAACATTGAGTATGTTACAAATCATTAGATTCATATAATACATATACAATATATCAATATATTGTTTTTTAATGTTAATATATAATATTTAGTTAGTTAATATATTATATTTATAAATTCCAAAAACATACATATATTTATGTATTTATATATCTAAAAAATTGACAATTTTGTAAGTAATAATCTATAAAGATATATTCAAAAATAACGATCGATATTAAAGTCTGCCACCTTAGCGTTCCACGAGCGTTACCTTTTGCGCCATATCCAACACGCCTACACACATATATTGGTAATGTAAAGTAGCGTTGACGTCATACACATGTACCATACATGGTCCTACTGAGAAATAGCGTAGGTGTCACACATTATAAAGTATTTCTCTTGTCATTTCTTACCAGTCATTAGATATTTTTTAGTTTTGTTATTTCTTTATAAAGTTATTTATTATTAAACATCAAAATTAAACTGTAAATTAAATTTAAATACTAATTTATATATAATTTACGTATATTATAAAAAGTATTGAATTTAACAATAATTATGTTTTTGTCAAATAATTATCGATTTTTAATTTATTATAAATGTATAAACAAAAATCGTAAAATATTTATAAAAATTATTTAATTTACTAGAAATATTTATATAAATAGTTATCTAACAAATTGTCGATTATCTTTTGTATGTTTATTTATTAAACGATAATTTTTACTGCGTTGTAATTGTTTTTCTGAATTTAAATTGTTTATGTTTTTGAAGTATCCATAACCGCCTTCACATAATCTTTTTCGTGGACGTGAATTTTTATTAATTCCCACTTCTATAATAATACGGTGTTAAGAAAAAAACATCTTTTATAATTATTATAATATAAAAACACAAAAAAAACATAAGATAATTGATATAAAAATTTTTATAAATAATAAACAAGAGATTTAGTTTATAAACTCTATAAATGCAAAAAATAAAATATTTTCAATATTTTATATAAATAAATTTATAATATAAAAATAAATAAATAAATAAATTTAATTTTCTATAAAGACATAATAAATATAATAATTAGAATTAAATAAAATCTAAAATTTAAATTATTAATAATTATGTATAATATTAAAAAGGATACTTAAATCCACAGCTGGAGGAACAACAAATCCAAAAGATTTTGCAACTTTTGCTAAGTCCAATGTTTCAATGTTAAAAATTTGTTTCAAATGATGAGAGTCATATGCTCTCACATATGCTTTAAATGCTTCTTTTGCTGACATATTAAGAAAATAATTCTTTGAAACCAATTTTTCAAGCTAAAAAGACAAAAAGCAATTTATTTATTTTAATATAATAAAATTTAAATAGTAATTTTAATAGTATTAGCATATAAGAAAATAATAATTGTTGTTAAATAAATATTATAATAAATATATAATTATAATAAAAAATTTTTAATTTAACATTAAATGACAATAAATTTAAATAATAAATATAAATAATAAATATTAATTGATTTATTTAAGAAATATATTGAAACTAATTTAAAATAAAATCTAAAAGAATTAAATAAAAAATTGAAAATATTATGAAAATATTAAAATTTATATTTATATGTGCTTTTTTATATTATTTTGAAATGTTAAAGTGTTATTTTAAAATTGACTTGCTAAAAAAGCCTAACACAATCTCATAGTAATAAAAAAAATTTACTAAAATTAAATAAAAAAATTAATTAAAAAAAAGTTTAATAAAATAATGAATATAACAAATATAAAATTTTTCAAATTTTGAAAGTATTTAATTATACATATAAATCAAAAAGAAAATTTATATATATTTACTTGTAATTGAATATCAGCAATTTTATTCCATGAAAAATCAAACTCATTTACAGGTACTTTAGCTTGCTTAAGATACCGAAGAAAGCCAAGTTCTTCTGGTCTTAAAATAAGTAAAGCATGGCCACTGCTACCTTCTCCACGAGCTGTTCTACCTACACGATGAATATATTCCTAAAACAATATTCATTTTACATTAGCATTATCAGCTTTTTATATGATATATAAACGATTTATTTTGAACATATAAATTTAAAAATTTTATGCTATAAGAAATTTACTTTGGGATCATCTGGGGGATCATATTGTACAATCCAATCAACAGCTGGTATATCAAGACCACGTGCAGCTACATCAGTACAGAGAAGAATACCAGAAGAAGCATTACAGAATTGAAAAAATGTTGTTGTTCTTTTTGTCTGTTTTTGTTTTCCCTATTAAATAATTAAATATATAATATAAAAATCTTATTTTTTATGCTAATTGCAAATTTTTTATATTACATGATCATACATGTATACTTAATACTGGCAAATCAATGTAATTTAAAAGTTCATGATGATATTTAACTGACATGCATGAACTGAAGAAAACCATGATTTTTTTCTTTCTGTTTTTTTTCAAGAAAGTGAATAAAAGTAAAAATCTTTTTTCACTGGGACATACAACATAACCTTGTTCTAAACCTTCTACTGTTGCTTTTTCTTTATCATCATCAACACCAACATAAACTGGTTCTTTTTTTAAAGCTAAAGTCATTAACATTTCTGTCTTTTTAGTTTGTGTTGCACTAAATAACATTGTTTGCCTTTTTTCTATAACAAAATATTTTATAATTAGTATTATATATATTTCTTATTATTATTATTATTATTTATGTGTAAAATATATTAAACTGACTTGGTAAAATATTAATAATTTGCTTAAGTTCTTCTTCAAAACCAATATCTAAAATACGATCAGCTTCATCAATAATAAGACATTGAAGATTTTTGTACAAAAAATCTGGAGTATTTTGTAAATGATCCAATAATCTACCAGGTGTAGCTACAACAATATTAATTCCTTTTGAAAGTTTTTGAGCTTCTGTTTGTCTGTTAGCACCTCCCATTAATAAACCATATGTATGATGATGATATTTCATTAATTCTTTTAAGACTCCAAATGTTTGCATAGATAATTCTCGTGTTGGAGATATAATTACACAACCAGTACCTATAAATAATAATATAATAAAATATATTATAAATATTTTCCTAATTCACGTACCATTACGAGGCATAAATTTTAATTTATAAATTAATTCAATAGCTGGTATTAAAAATGCTAAAGTTTTTCCAGATCCTGTTTTTGCAGCACCAACAAGATCTCTTCCTTCTAATAAAGGAGGAATAGCTTTTGCTTGTATTTCTGTCATATTTGTAAAACTCATGTCTTTTATTGCTTTTAAAGTATTTTCACAAACTATTTCTTCTAATACTTTAAAATTGGTATCATTTGCTATTTTTAAGCCCATTGCAGATCCAGGTACTACAATATAAAAATAAATTAAAATAATATACACATATAAAATATATATATATATACTTACAATTTACAGTTATATTATTAATATTATTTTCTATTGTAGAATTTTTATTTGCATAATCAATACAATCTTCTGTGGTACAACTAATATCATCATCTTGTAATATTCTATCATTTATTTTTTTTCTTTTCTCTATAACATAATATAAATATAATATATTATATTAATGTAATATATATTTTTGGACAATTATTAAAATGTTGATAAAAATTAATAATAAATTTTAAATAATTATTTTAACTTACTTTTTATTGATCCATTTTCTTGTATATTATATCGTTTTAATTCATTTAAATCATTTACTTTATTTTCTTGAATATTATTTTCTGAGTTTTCAATTGTGGTTTCACCTTTCAATAAATTGATATTAATAATTTTATGCAAGAATAAATTATAATAGGTTAAATATTCAATTATATTTTATAAATATACTTACCATTTTGTGTTTGTTTTTCTCGCATTTTCAAAATTTCAAATTTCTTTTTTTCTCGTTTCTTAATTTTTCGCATCAATACTTTATCAGGTACTGACATATTTATTTAATAAATTAAATATCTATTCAATAAAATAAATAGCGAAACACGTTTCACCCATGCGGTACTGAATTGTAAATAGGTTCAGTTTGTGAACCTATGAATATATTTATATATAGAGATGAAATATCTTATATTTAAAATAACATAAATCAACCAATCATTATTAAGAATCATTGGAAACAGATACTTTATAAATTAGAACCAATGAGAATGCGACAAAAGAGATGAATTAATAATTTTTTGTAATAATTTTAAATAATAAAAGCGAAACTTATTTATGATCAGTGTAGTTTTTAAACTTTATATACTAAAAAAAATATAAAAATATAAAATAATCTTATATAAAAATATAAGATTATATTATTTTGATAACAAATTTGAAAATCTAAAAGATATTGATAAAACCATATAAAATTTAAAAAAAAATAGATTTATCTAAATATATATGTACATTCTAATAAATGAAATCAATCTATATAATTTTTAGAACATAGGTACAATATATTTCTTATATGTATTTCTTCATTATATGCATTTATATATATATTATGCCTTGATATATTTTATATATTTTTTTATATTATTATTTTAGAAAACAATAAGGTTAATCAGATAGAGTGCATAAATTTAGTGTAAAATATATTAATAATCAATTCTTTTTTTATCTATGTCCTTTCTTTATTATTTTCTCTGTTTATCTAATTAGTTTCATTTATGGAAATCTAGAAATGGCCTTGATTTCACAATTTTTAATTTATCTTTGTTCTGCTTCCTATTATTTCCTATCCTTGTATTTTGCACATTATTAAAGACGAAATATAGGATAATTAATCATTCTTTCATTCTTTTTAAAAAATAAATTGCATTTTAATTTTTAATGCAAAAAATATAAAATTTTTGAAAATATAAAACATTTTCGATTCAATATATATCTAGAATTATTATTAGAAATTTTACATTAGAATAATATAATTCAAGAAAAAATAACATACAAATTTTTCTACTTCCAAAAATAACATTTTTTTTATAGCATATAGCATATGTTATATTAGAATGCATATATATTTTAACATATGATTAAAATCTTTAATTGAAAAGACTTATAATTTGTTATGAAGTAGAATATATTCCTAAAAGCTATATTTTTTTTTCCAAGTCTTTTCTTTCAGAGTATTTAAATATCCAATGATAAAAATATTTGCTTATTTAACAATATTAAAATAAATCATTAATATTTAAAATGTTAAATATTTAAAAAATTAATAATGTTAATACATTATTAAATAAAAGATTATATTATTACAAATATAAATATATATATCAGTCAAAAATCTGAACAATCAGCATATGTGATGTTTAAATATTATTTATATTTATATATATATATATATATTTTTTTTTAATACTATTGTATATATATTATAATTTAAGTTATCATCCTATAATTATCATCCTATAAACTAATAGGTTATCATTAACATTAAGGCCTTGAGAAACAGAGAAAGGAAAACAAGAGAAAGGAACTTTGTGCTATAAAATATCAGTACAGTCTTACATTCAAATAAATACTGCACGATTTTCTTTCTTAAATTATTGTCAATTAGATTTTTTTCAAGTAAGTATTATTTTTTTTAAATTTATATTTTAATATATATACATTAGTTTCTTTTTTTTTAAAATTAAATATATTATAGTGATTGAAATATAATATGAAATATTAATACAAATATTATATATTATAAATACTAATATTAATACAAATATTGATATGTAAAATAAAATAAATAATTATAAAAATAAAAAAAAAAAATAATTATAAAAAAATTTTTTGTTGATTTTTGCAAAATATTAATTTTTAATGAACATCAATAATTTATTTTTATTTTTTAATATTCTTGATATTATTTGAATTTAATATTATTATATATATCTATCGAAATAAAAAATGATAAATTAAAAATATACGATAATATTTAAATAAAATTAAAATTCATTAAAATTTTAATAAAATAATATTATGAAATCTTAAAAATTTTTTTATTTAAGATAAGATAAATCGATATATTTTTATCATATTGAAATTTAATAATTATTTGTAAAATATAAATAATAAATATAAAAATTTAAATTCTTATTTTATTAATAATAAAATCATATATTAAATATATTTTATTTTAGATCTATAATGAAACTTTATAGCGTTTCTGATGGACCACCATCTCTTGCTTGTCGTCAAGCTTTAAAAGCTTTAAATATTCAATATGAATTGATCGATGTAGATTTTAACAAGGGAGAACATATAACAGATAAATATGCACAAGTATTTTTATTTTAATAATTTATTTATAAATATTTTATTACATATTGTAACATAATATTTAATACGTGTAATCATTTTTATAGTTAAATCCACAAAAAGAGATACCTATTTTAATTGATGATGATCTTATAATGGGAGAAAGGTATTTATAAATTAAAATAAATTTTATTACTTACCTAATTAAAAAAAAAAGATTAATAAATTAAATACTTTTTTTATTTTATTTTATATAATATTTAATGATTTCTATAAAACTTAATATTATTTATATTAAAAATTAATATCGTTTATAAATTAATATAAACAATATATTAATATAATGATACATATCTATGATAATGTAATTCTGAACAAAATAATAATGTATCAAATATCAAAATTTCAAAATAGATTAAAATTTACATATATATCAAATGCATATAGAAGTTTTATTGAAAATGAAAAGAAATTCTAAAAATTTTAATCAAGAGTTATATTATATATAATTATATATTATATATAATATATACATATACATAATAATATATACATATATATAATATATATTATATATATGAATAAATAAAAATATATATATAAATATACATATATTATTATTTTGTCTAGGACTATAAATATATATTTAATTTAAATATATTAAATATACGAATTGAAAGAACAGATAAAATTAACATTATTTTCTTTTTTAATACATTTTTTTTTTTTTTTACTTTATTTCATTAAATACGTATATACTTAAGCAATGCCATTCTACAATATCTTGGTGATAAATATGATATAATGGGAAAATTATATCCAAAGGATCCAAAAGCCCGTGCAATAATTAATCATCGATTGTGTTTTAATTTGGCTATGTATTATCGTAATATTTCTGAATACGTGGTGAGTAATAATAAGGATAATTCAATATAATATTATATTTATAAGTTCTTATATTGATTCATTTATATATTACACATTTATTTGCATTTATTTTCAAGATTGTATGATATTCAATATAATTTAATAATACAATTATAAATATAATGCAATCAAAATATCGAAGTTGTTTGTTGAAACGATTAAAAACTTCTCCTATAGTTGATCAACATATGTATAATTATTTAAAATTCTCTATTTTTTTTATTTTGCAAAATTTATTACTCTTTTATTTTTCATTAATTTTTTTAAAATTTGTAATAAGATGAAAGAAATATCGTATTTAATTAAGATTAAATAAAAATGTTGTTTTGTTAATTTAATAATAAAATAAGGTTAACTTAGAATATTTGAATTTTAAAATTGTTTTTCTAATAAAAATAAAAATGTAACATTTTAAGCTCTTTATTCTTATGTCACATTTGTCACATTATTTTTTAAAAAATATGCAATTATTTAGTAATATTTTTGAATTAATTTTTATTAAAATATTTGTATAGATGGCTCCTATATATTTCGATTATAAAAGAACTTCTCTGGGTTTGAAAAAAATGAAAATGGCTTTAGATGTTTTTAATACATATCTACAACGCGAAGATTCAGAATATGCTGCGGGTAGTAAGTATTTTAAGTTTTAATATGAAACTTTCTTAAAATAGACGTTATTAAAAAATGAATATACAAAAATTTAATTGATTTAAGAAATTTATTTTATTCGTAAAAACAAACAATACTTTTTGATAATACTGATTTACAAAAAGAGATAGTTTCAGATCTTTCACTTCGTATCATTTGTATTATTACATAACAATTAAATTATTACATTTATTTAATAGATACATTGACTATCGCCGATTTCCCCTTAATTACTGCAACTATGTGTCTAGAAGCTATCGATTTCAAATTAAATACATGGTCTTATTTAGAAAAATGGTATAACAATTTTAAACAGAAACATCCAGAATTATGGGAAATCGCCGTAAAAGGTATGCAAGAAATTAGTTATTACGAGAAGAATCCACCTGATTTATCTGATATAGATCATCCAATCCATCCAATTCGTAAAATTAATAAATAACTTGACAAATAATTTCATATGAAATGTTAAAATATTTGTAAATTATTTGTTAAAATTGGATGTCAATATATCGATTATATTCTAATAAATTGAATGTTTTTATTGACATATGTAACATATGATATTTATAATTTTTTAAACATTAACTTCAAATTAACTAAAGCTATGTTGTATATACATATATGTAATAAATACTCTACAATTATATTTTTTTATATAGATACAATTATATTTTTTTTTTTATAGAATGTTTAATGATTTGTATAATTGACCGTATGCATTATAAATTACAAGATATTTTACTTGAGCTAAATATATAGTTAATCTAATTTTGAAATAAACAAGTAATGATGACAATTTAACAAATAATAAACAATAATAACTTATTGTATATTTATATAATTGTTCATATTTTAAATTTTTTATTAATAAATTTATTATATAAATAATTCTTTTTACTAAAAATAACATGAAGATTCATTATAATTTTGTATACTTTGATTAAGTATATCTAAATATGCACAATTTACTTCCAAAAATTTTTCAGGAATTTTAAAAAAATTTTGAAGTCACTATATGTCAAATAATACATAAATTACATAATATATATATGTTTTAAATAAAACAAAAACAATTATAAAATTATTTATTTTTAAATAATAATAATTGAAATTTATATAGTTTAGTACTTTTTATCTATTATCATAAGTGTTATTATTTACTTTTATTTGCTAATTTTTCGTTTTTAAAAATATTTATACAATCAATAATGGATATCAATAATTTTTATTCATAAAAATTTATATTTGCACTTAAAATTGGAAAAAAGTTTATATAAATTTGATATATTATTTAAATATAATCAAATAAATATATATAAATATTATAATGTAATTTCATATTAGATTTTATTTAACAGAGATTTTATTATTTAAAAGACTAGGAATAATAATACCGTAATGATAGTTTAGTATATAATTTTCTTTACCATATATATAATATAAAAGTTAAAAAATTTTTGAGATATAATTTTTAATAGACTTTAATATAATTAAATTCTCTAGGAAATGGATATTAATTTTATGAATGAATATTAATATTAAATATGATATACATATCTAATAAGCAGTCCTCTGATACATATAGTACTTTTAAGTACTTACATACTTTTTTTCATATAATAGCTCAAAAAAATATTCGAATACATATCATTAAAATTTTAAATAATATTAATAATAATAAATAATAAATAAATTTTTATGTTAAATTTAAGTTTTAAAACAATATTATTATGAAACATAAAATATTATAATATTGTTTTTTAAGATTTGAATATAACATAAATATTTTTATTATTTAATAGAATGCGTTCAAGCAGTTTTATAAATCACTGTCATATATTGCATAGATTCTAAATAAAATCATGCAAAATTATATTTTAATTTTAATTATTAGAAATAAGTAATTCTTAAATGGAAGTAAAGTTCATATCTATACTACTACAAAATAGATTAACTGATATATTATACATAATGTTACATATTATTTAATTGAGCGAATATTTTATATTCTTTTGATAACATGAACCAAAAATTTGCAATTTAATACAATTTGTTGATAAGAACATTTATTTTTTATTTAATCAATTAAGATTAAATCGTTAAAACATTCTATTAAGTTATATTTTATTATTATATTATATTAAGATAATAAAATATATATATATAATAAAATAATAATTTTATAAAATTGTATTTTATAAGATTATAACTAAATATATTAAATTAAAATCTTTTCATTACCTATTTCATTCATTGTTATCATATTTGATTGTCTTTATAGTATACATATGAATCACTTATTTCTAGACTAATCTTGACTATATTACTAATATTGATAGAAAGCTTCTAAAAAAATGAAAATTTTTGCATTTCTTTAAATGTAAAATATTCAAGAGAATTTTTATTATAAATAAAAGAAAAATTATCAAGATAAAAAGTTATATAATCTCTACTTGATGTGAATAACACGATAGGAATGATTTCTAAATATTTTATATTAATAGTTCTAAATATCTCTCTTTAATCTATATAATTAAATTCTAAGACTGTTTTATTTCCCCTTTCAAACTAATTTACGTATTGTTTTTCTTTCTTTAAGTTTAATTATCTTTAAAGTTAATTTGAATATTATGAATAATATTAAAATTTAAATATAATTAAGAAATAAAAACGTAATATATTTATTATTTTCATTGTACATCATGTTTCTAAAAAAAAAATTTAAACGAAACTTATGTTTTTTAATTGTAATATCAATAAAAATCTAAATTATTTGATTAATTAGTTATAGTATATCTTATTTCTAATCTGTTATTGACTATAGAGATATGATTATTTAATATCATAATATTCCTCTCTTTTATGATATAAAACATATATGCATTGTATACTTTATATATATAATATAATATTCTATTATATATTTATATATTCATAAAAGAATATGAAAGAAGTAACTATATGACGTAGCTATAATTTTGAAAATAAAAATATTATTAAAATCGAAAATCATGAATGAATTTTATCATAATTGTCGATATTAAAAAATTAATATTTTTTAGTAATAAATTTTTTAGAGATATGTGTATATGATAGTTATCAAAGATAAAATCTATATACTATCTTAAAGAGAAATTTTTCAAATTATATATTCAATTTAATAATTTAATAATTTGTAGTTAATATTTGTTGATTGTAAACGCATATTTTGATTAAAAATTTAATAAATAATGTCTTAGAATTTGAAAAAAAATTCATTGAATATAAGTAAATAATTTAACTGAATTATAATATAATATTTATTTTAGAATTATTGAAAAAAAAAAATTAAAAATTTTGAAAATAATAATATAAATTAAAATAAATATTTAGACCAAATACAACGAATAAATTGTAATACAATTTTTAGTATAATTAAGATTTTAAAATAAAAATTTTTATCCCCCAAGACTTTTGTATTTGTTATCAATATTTTTTTGAGATTTTTAAAATTAAAATGTAAACGTTTCGAAGGTCCACGCATTACTGTTTTGGCAAATTAATTCTATTTGAAATGATAGTACACATAGTCACCGAACTCTTCCTGAAGGAGAACGAAGATGTGATTTTATATAGCCAGTGCGATAATCAATTACGTCACGTTGCGTACCTCCTGATACTCCATGTCCATGTCTTCTGCTCCATCTGTAATTAAATCTTAGATTATTCGTTTTCTGGCTTTCTAAATAACATCTTCATTTACATGCAAGTATTATGTTTTCTTTCTTTTTTTAGCACGGCTAAAATTGTAGAAATTTTCTAATTATCTCATACAATTTAAACTTTTTTTAATTTGATATGAATTAGAAAATTTCTACAAAAATAGCTTTACACATCTTTAATTTTAAAATTTGCGGCTTATTTCTTCGTTCAAAGAAGAAATAAAAAAAATACTGATTGAATTATATTGATAATGTTTCAAATATTTTTGTAGAAAATTATTAATTTGTTAATATCTTTATAATATATTTCATCTATATGTCAATCTTTAATATATTTAAAAATTTTACTAAATGAAATATATAATATTTTATTTTATTATTTAAATGAAATATATAATATTATATATAATATTTTTCAACAAAAAAATGTAAGATATGTTGTAAAATTATCTGCAATATCATTATGTACTATATAAAAACTAATTAATAAGTTAAAAGAAAAGATTCTTTAAATATAGAAAAATATTAATAGAAGTATCCGCAAATTTTAATAATATGTTACGTTATAAACTAAATTTAAAAAAAGAAAATTGTCACGCGAAACGCCAAGCAGCATTAATCACGATTTCTCATTCCATTAAATTACATCTAAATGAATATTACATTAAAGAATAGGAAAAAGAAATACTAACAAAATTATCTAGCTACAGGGAAAAGTTTCCAGTCATTCTTAAATGCAGGCATGTCATTGCATGTACTATATAATAATTTTAATAAAAATACAACCTACCAAAAACTAACATTTCAAAATTAACGATTCAATTACAGATATGCAAAAATTTAAAAAATGAATTAAAAAATTTTCTAAAATAAGTCGAAAATCAAGATTATAAAAATTAAAATATTTTCGGCTTTGTTTCTTAATTATTGAGCTTTAAAAATTAATGAAAATAATTCTGGATGTGCACAATTTTTTTTTACATGAACAAATATACAATAGTAAACAAAGTTTAAGAAATGAAAAATAATATAATAATTCTCAAGTTATAGTAGTTCTATAATTTATATAAGATAAATTTCTATCCACTATTGAATTTGAAAATCATTATATTCTCACGATGATTTGAAATTTTTTTTTACAAAAAAAATTTTATTGTATTATATTAAAATATGGCAAGATTTTTAATAATAGAATACGATAAAATACGATTATTATTTCCATTTCTTTTTCATAGAAAATTTTTCTGATAATTTTTTTTTTTTTTACTTGAATTGTTCGTATTTGATATTTTTTAATATCATTAACTAAAAAGAAAGCAAATTCTTGATTTTCGTTTTATTTTGATTCAAAGAATCATTTCTTAAATTTTTGGATATCAATTGTATTTTGTATATGATGATTATATAATACCTACATATTTATACATAATACAAAGATAAATATCTTTATTGGATAAAATTTTAATCATTCAGTATGTAAAATATTAAAATATAAAACGATCTAACTCGACAACATTAAAGTACTCACACTTTTTCATTGCATAATAAAATCGCTTTGATAAAAATTATATTAAATAAAAAGAACAGCGATGCATATAAATTATTATTATCAGTATTTGTTCGATAAGATTTCTAACAGAAAAATAATATTAAAAGCTAACTGAAAGACGTACACATAAAAGCCAAAGATATCGAGTACCAAAGTACCTGTAAGATAAATATTATTTCAAATGATATTTTGAACTATGTACTAACAAGTAAATATTAATTTAATAAATGAAACCACCGACAAAACTATGTACGATATTCAAAATTTCTTCCATGCAGATCTCGATGACAGGTGAAAATTGGACCGTTTTCTGAGAACAGAAAATGTATAAAGTTTATCTAAATTTAAACGTTGATTATTTACTATAGTATTATTAGCATTTACTATAAAATTAAAATAAAAATCTTTAATTAAATAATAATCTTTAATTTATATAATACAAGTTCAACTGATAGATAATTGAAATATTTATAATAATGATATTTTTTGTATGGTTATTTATATTGTACATAATAAAAATAAATTAATTGAATAGTAAAAAATTAATTAAAATAAATATATATTAAAATATTTAATATACGATATCATCATACAACGAGTAAATTGCAAGTAATTAGAAGTCGTCAAGTTAAATGAGTTACATTCCATATTTAATGTGATATATTTAACATGTATGATGAAATATATTGAATATATATAAAAAGAAAATATATATATATATATATAAATACATATTTAATATAATTATATAAAATTTATGATTAATATGAAAAATTATTTAAATCCAACAAGACATACTATTTTTTTTATTATTTCTTTTAATTTTTTGCTGAGTTTTGCTAATTATTTGCTGAAAAATTTAAGTAAGAAATTTAATAATTCTTAATATTTGATTTCATAAAAAATTATATGACATTATTATTTTTACATTTCATTTTTCTTCATAAAAATTAATATTAAATAAAAAGTTATAAATTTGTAGAAAAAATTAGAATTTATATTTTTTATATTTTTCAATAACCTGAAAATAAAAATAGGAAATATAAATTAATATATTTTATTTCAATTGTATTTAGAATGATAATTCTTTTGCAAGATAATTAATAAATCGATTAAATAAATCGTATTTAATTAAAGATATAATAATGTATATAAATATATCTATAATTTGAATTGTTCATTTGAATCGTATTTTGGTTTGGTTCGTAGTTTGGTTCGCATATAAAACATTTGAATTTCGTTGAACATAATTTTTATGAAATGAAATAAACTTTCATATTGTTTAATTTCCTTTTTTAATTTTATTTTTTCTTATTTGTCTGGACATATTGTGAAATTAATTTTTATAACGATATGAAAAATAAAAAAAAAAAAGAAACATAAAAAGAAAGATGAACCTGTCGACAAAATTGATTGCGAAAATATTAATAATTTTTTTCGATGTAACTTCACATAAATTCAGAACCTCGATTCGCGATTTTTAATATTCAGCCATACCTTGTCATTAGTTCTGAAGGCCAGGGGGATGGGAACGTTGATGATTATTCGTCGCGGTTGAGGTTGTGATCGAGGTTGAGGTCGAGGTCGAAGTCGAGATAGTTGTCATGATGGAAGTTGAAATCGGAGTCAAGGTTGAGGTCGTAATGGAAATAGGGATTCGGCGACGTTGGGATTCGGAACCCATGTTGTTCTGCTGGGACGAATTAATGTGTCGATGCGTCAAATTCGCACTCGTTGTCATCGGTATCTCGCTGCTTGAGTGGCTGCTATTAACTTGATTGTTGTTACTGCTGTTCATTGGCAGTAACATTTGCCCATCACCGTATGCCGATGAAACACCGTAACTTCGTAGCCGATATTGCCGTTGTTGAATTGAGGAATACCGGCTTCTAGCAAAAGTGCCCCTTCGCTGCTGTCCGCCCGTGGTACTGCGTATATTAATCCCTTTCATCAATATTTTCGTTATTTCCTGCAAGGACCTGTAGACGGCTTCTTTCGACAGTGGTTTTAGCTTTATCCTTTCTTTTTTTTTTTTTATGTTGCAGTATATTATTTTTTACACGATTTGTATATATCATTAAAGGAAATTATAAATAATTCGTTAATCTAGAAAAAATTTATTCTTTCATTTTATTTTATCGTTTCATCGTTCTATCGATTTGAAAAATATCATATATGTATATAAATCAAGGCTAAATCTTAATTTAGGGCATTAAAAATTTTGAACTTTTTTTTTATGTCTTTTATAGATTTTGATAGATTTGAATTTAAAAAATGTTTGCCTTTGATATTGAAACTCATTGACTCGAAGTTTTGCAATGAATTTCATTAGTTAAAATTATTTCTTAATTCTGCATGAATATTTATATACATATCTATAAAAGAATATAAATATTTCAGCGTATATAAATTTTCAGCATTAATTAAAGTTTAATCTAAGTTTAAATGTTCAAATTTTTATATAATATTTATTCTAATTTAGTTTATTTTTTTTTTCACAATTGTATGCAAAAATAAAAAAATTTTTTTAATATTCTTAAATGAATTATATTACAATTATATATAAATATAAATTTTTAATTTTATTTAATTCATATTTATAGAAAAAAGACAATATTAAAAAAATATATTAATTATTATTATATTGAAAGATTTGTATTTATAAAATTTTTGCGTCGATTAAATCGATAAATATTCAATATCATAAGGAAATATTGAATGGAAAATTTAACGAAAAATTTTTTTATTTAACTCACAAATAATATTTTTTTCAATAATATATAAAATAATAAATTAAATCTATATTGATTTATTTATATTATTATTATTTTTTATTTTATTTCAGAAAAAAAATTGGTATTTAATAAAATATATAATACATTAAGATTAGAGTAAAAATTAAAACTATAATATATGTATAAAAGTGACAAATGTACATGCTTTTTAGTTAAAAAAAAAAAAAAGAAGCACATATAATTTCATAGATGCAGAGATAGATATTAAACGTATCATAATATCATGCATGATATATCATGAATTTCGTTATATTTGTCATTTGAAGAAAATTCATCTGAAAATTTTAAAAATTACGTTTTAAAATATAAAATATATATATATATATATATATGTACATTAAAATTTTAAGATTAATATTTAATAATTAATAATAGTTAATCATATTTTTTAAATTATTTATCATATTTTATTGAATTAAAAAAAATAATTTGGTAATTGTAACAATTGAGTTTACTAGATAATTGAAAGATATAACTTAGTAATGTCATATCCCATTCATTTAATATAATTAAATGTTATTCATTTAATATATTACTTATTAATAATAATGCTTATTTTATTTATTATTTAATAATTATAAATATTTTTTTGTAAAATATATTTAAATACTATAAATTATAATATAATAATTAACATGATAAATAATACAGATGAATTTTCGATGTAAGTAACATATAAAACGAAGACAATGTTTTTTCTTACCTCGAACTGTGACTCATGAGGACTATGTTTCTGTAACAGCATATAATCCTGATTGTTGGGAAGCGAGTGATGAAATGTTGACGTTGAATCACAAACAACACAACAAGCAGCTCAAGCAATTTTTTTGTATTTTCTTATGTAATTGAATTGAATATTCTGATTCATATATTGAAAATAACATTAATAAATTTTAAATTTTATATATAATTATTCAAGTAAATTGTATTTTTAACTTTTAAAATTAAATTAAAAAAAAAATTGAAATATATTACTAATAACTAAAATTAAATTAAATTATTTTTTAAATTTTTAAAAAATTTTAATTTAAATATTTTGCAAAAATTAAATCCATTAAAAATATATAACAATTTTTTATTTTTTTTTTAAATTCAAAATATTTCAATATTTCTTGTAAATGTATATATTAAATTTTAAATTATATATTATGCAAAACGTGGTTACGTAAATATCAATTACATGTATAAACAAAATTCATTTATGAGAAATTTTTTTTGCTTATATTTATAATTCTTATACATTTTACTTTGCCTTCTTTTTTTTCCATTGATAAGACATTGTAAGGAAAAACATATTTAAAATTAATGACTCGCATTAAAATGATTTACGAAACATTATATATATTTATTTTTTAATAACATAAATTAATTAATTGTTTTTTAATATAATAGAACAAATATTTAATATATGCAAAGAAATAAAAAATATATTTATATTAATTATAATATTAATTTGTTTCAATATATTATATTGAATTATATTATATTTAATTATATTTGTTTCAATATATTAAAAAATAATTATTATAAATATAATAATATTTCGCATATTCTGTGAATTTATTAATACGAGTAAAAATGCAATAATTTCTTGTGTGTTATCATCATTATGTTTAATATTAAAAATATTAAAAAGTATTATAATATAATAATATATAATGGAATAATGTAAAATTATAACATTAGAAATATCTAAATAAGCAAAATAAAATGAGCGAATGGAAAAAGACGCGAAAATGTAAATTAAAATATAAATAACACAAAAAAAAAAAAACAAAATATTAGAAAGATTTTTTGTCTCTTCATAATTTATTTTACATATTATATTTTAATTGGTTTTATTTTATTTTTTAAGTTGAATTAAATTAAATTAAATTTATTAAATTATTTTATTTAATTTTATTATTTTAATTTTGCTTTATTTATTTTTATATATACATATATATATGCCGTTCATCAATCGCATTAATTTTTTTGAGTATCACTATATTAAAAACAAGATAAGAAAATATTTATAAACAAATAATTTATAAAAATATAAAATATATATATAATTTATTAATATGTTTATAATTCTTTTTTAAATTTTTTTTTTCTCTAAAATTCTAAACACATAAAAGATTATTAATTATAATGAAAACTTAAAAGACCTTTTTCGATTACAAAAGACAGAATATAATATATTATGTTT
The DNA here is from genome assembly GCF_003254395.2 of Apis mellifera. NCBI lineage: Eukaryota > Metazoa > Arthropoda > Insecta > Hymenoptera > Apidae > Apis > Apis mellifera. Next base: position 5,662,519 of record NC_037641.1, read on the forward strand.
TATTCTCAAATGCTTTAGAGTTAATATATTAAAAATAAATCAAAAAATAAGATAAATTATATAAAAAACAATAAAATTTTATAATCGAATAAAAACCAAATATAAATAAAAATCCTTTTGTTTTAATTAAATTAAAATTCAATATTAATTATTTCTTTATAATGCATAAAATACAAAAATTATAGCTTTTAATTAAATTTTTTAATTAATAGCAAAAGATATTTTAAATTAAATTTTGAACGATAATTTATTCAAATTAATTATTAATTGATAAAATGATTAGACTATAAATAATTTAATTTTTAAAAATTGAATTTTTGCATGTAGAAATAAATTAAATATTTTTATAGATATTTTATAGTAAAAATAGTAATATTTTATAATAATAATAGTAACTTTCATTCAACAAACTTATGTGCATTTAATTTTTCATTATATTATACATTAATTTTTATATTTTTAATAATTAGCAAATTGTATATATTCTAACTACTATATATTTTCACAATTTGCATGTATCTAAAAGCTGCATTAACAAGATAGCAATTTCAAATTATTGCATAAACTTTGAGCTTTGTAACATGTAAGTCTATCATTTCTACGAATAAAAACTAATTTATTCAATACATGATGTAATCATGAAATATTTATCTTGGATATAAAAGATATTTTTTTAATTATACTTTAAACCTGTTGCATATTCCAGGCATCCTGCAAAATAATATCAATGCCATTTTTCATTTTTGTTAATTCATGAAACACACCTCTAAATGGCAAAGAAAATGTCTACTCTCTGCTTTGAATTTTTTCTACACAGCAAAAATATAAAATCATTATATGAACTATCACACATTTTTAATTAATATTTTAATTAAGCAGCATAAAATAATATTTTGATTAGACCAAATCAGTCTTTCAAATTTACCTATACATATGAACGCACGTTTAGCGTTTTAAAAAAAAAATATTATCATCAATGAAAATATAATAAGATTTTAATGTAAAAACATATATTATTTATTTAAATAAATATTTCAACTTTTTTAAAATTATTGACAGAATTAACGTGATAGCAGAAGCAATACACGTGATAATTTTATGCATAATATTAAAATGTTATATACAAACATATTATATATAATTGCATAATTTAAAAATAGATTGTCTTTTATTAAAAGCTATTCACAAAGTGAAATATGAATTTAGATATGCTTCAAAGAAATTCAAATATAGAAGTAAATAATAGAAAAATAGATATTTATAGGCCATTTTTTATATATCAAGCATATCCTACATCAGTGAGACTACATTGCCTCTATGGTGCAAAATAAGATAAACGACATTTTAATATTCTTGCAAAAATAGAAAAAAGAAATATATAAATATGTATATATGTATACATGTATGTATGTATATATATACATACACATATACACGCGCGCACACGTGTATGTAAAAAGATAACAAACATAGGACGCTTAGAATATCTACAAAACTAAAAACTAAAATTCATTTAAAAGTTATAAACATACCATAAAATTATATATAAAAATTATATTTAAAGTGCATACCGGAGTAGTCTGGTTATGTAATCTGGCCAATTATCTGGAAACATCACGAGAAAGAAGCCAACTGCTATAAAGATCATTCCTGCCAATTTCATGCCCATAAAATGAGCTCCATATAAAAGAACATCCAATGCTGTAATACCATGATATTATTAAATACAATTATTAAATATAATTATTATAAATTAAATTAATAAAGTTATATTTTTACCGTACCTGCAGACACAGGTACAGCGGTAATCAATCCTAATGTAATGAATAGGTCATAGGTCAAAGCAATACTGAAGTTACCAAGCATGTTTGCAACTAAATAATAACAAAATATAATTTTAATCTTTTTTTTTGAATTCTAGATAATTAATGTTAAGTGAAATACTAACTTAAATGCAAAATGCTTGCCGAAAGTAATGCCGTCCATGGTAATCGTCCCCATTGTATGCTTTCTGCTCCCGAAAAGTAAAGAGCTAAACAAATTGGCCATAATAATGCTGCATTGCACAATCCAATAAGTGAAAAGAATAAAGACATTTGACCAAATGTTGTTTCTCCTATGACTTTCTTAAACAGCACCTAATTTAACATTATATTATGGCTTTTATAAGATCCATTAAATTATTTTGATATATTTAATATTGATATATTAATAATATTTAAACAATATTAATATAGTCAAGATATAAATTATATTATAATCTTAATCCTTATCACTCCAATTATTTAGCGCGCTTTGTCTTTGCTTGTTATCTTGTTATTTTTATTATAGTTTTATTTTATTATATTCAAATATAATTAATTAAACAATTATTATTTTTTTTTTAAATATAAATCATGATTGTATTAAAGAAAAAACTTAAGAAATTCGAATAATATTTAATGAAATGAGTAACATGAGTTACGCGCAAAAAATCTTGAAATAATAAAGATTTAAAAACATCGACTTTTACCTTATAAACTGCTGAACCAGCCGCTGCTGATGTTGCTAAAACAACACCTCCTAAAGTTGGACTTCCAGTTATGCCATCCATATATGCTAAAAGTGCAATTCCAGTATTGCATAAAATGACTGCTACTATCTGTAATAGATTTATTCATAAATACAATAATTAATAATTAAAGATACATTATAAATTTTCTGAATATGCTACTCACCCTTACTCCAACAAATTGTTCATGAAGAATAACCCACGATAATAAATACACACAAGATACATTTGTTGCAAAAAGTGCCATTACATCAGTAGCTAATAATATTCTAAGTGAATAAATATACATATAATTTGTAACTACCCAAAGTCCACAAAAAAGACTACATCTAATTAAGAAACGACCTCCGGTAAATCCTTTGTCACGAAAACCTCGTAAACTTTCTGCAATTATTTCGGATGGAGTATTACATTTAATTCTTGCAGATTGGCAAAGAAAATAAACTGGGAAGTAAAGAATTTCCCAATTCGTACAAAACCAAGTTGTAAAGAATGGAGCATTATATGGAATCGCCTAAAAAAAGAAAGATATGAAAGAAACTCTAAGAATGTTATTCGCATAATAGATTTTATTTAAAATAAAATAATTAATTAAATTAATGTTTTTATATTTTTATTAAATTTTTAATATAATTTAATATAATTTATATTATTTATAATTAATATCGACATTTGTAATAATCATTATATCAATTGTAATTTATACATTTATTTTGAAAAGAAGATTTCTAAAAGAACAAATGCTATTTCTTCATTTTTTTATTTTAAACCAATGAATTATTTGCAATATATTGTTTATATTTTAAAAATATCATAAAATATAAATCTTAGAATAAAAAAAATAAAATGAAAAAAAAGAATAATATATAACATGAATAAAATTAAATTAAAATAGTTATTGAAAAATAAAATAATATCGAATTTATCTAAAAATTAAAAAAAAAAATTTTAAAATAATGTTTAATTAAGTTAAAATTAAGTTAAACTGAGATTTTATATCTTATTCGTAAAACGAAAAAATTATAAAAGATTTAAATAGTTATATAATAAATGATGTTTTAATATAAATATAATTCGATTGAATTACATTTTTTTATATATATTATATTATTTATTAATTATTAAATTAATAACTAAAGTTAATTACTAAAATAATTATGAAATAAATAGAAATAAATAGATCTAAATTTTTATCAAATTTATATAAAAATACATATAACTATAATTAATTATAATTTATTTTATAGAAATACTGTTTAATAAATCATATTTATTTAAATATAATAAAAATTTGTAAAACTACAAAGATTTTATATATTTACATGCTGATGATGTTCTGTAATAGATGAGTTAGAAAACGATGAATAAGTAGAAATTTCGTATTTGTGAAAATATAAATATTTAATACAATGTGTTGCACCGACCCAACTTGCTGTAACACATATTGTGACGCACACTCCAAAATATATCTGAAATTGTAACATACAAACATCAGATAATATATTATATATTTTTAATAAAAAGAATATAAAAGAATATATAAAAAAAATATGTATATAATAAATTATATGATTATATTATTAAACTTTGGATTTTAAAATAAAAAAATTATTAATTTTAAGAATTAGAATTCGAAAAATTATACAAAGAAATAAAATGATTACAAAGTTTGTACTTTAAAAAAGAAAAACAAGCTTAATTTTTAAAAATAAGAATTTTTTAAATTATATAAAACATAATTTTCTATTTTCTTTTAGATTAATAATAAATTATATAGATATTATTGAAAATTAAACCTTTTTCGCAGATTCGGCACAACAAGATGCGTAACAAGCAGATAAAGAATTGGGTCTTTGTTGATAAGTAACTGGCGGTACTGTCACATGGGATTGAATTTGAGTTTGACTCGTATTATGTCCTTGATTATCTCCGGTCCCCCCAGAAGCGATTCCGCTACCACTTGTCTCCAAAGGACGACAACTTGGTACGGAATCACCACAACCACCACTGACGCTACATCCCTGTTGCTGTTCACAGCCTGAATATTTAGGATTATATAATTCAAGTAAAATTTATTATTATTATTATTATTGTTACTATTATTATATTATTAATATTAATTTTCATAGTAATAAATAATATTAATCATGGAATTATTGAATCATAGCATATAATCAAATTAAAGAATACTAAACAAAAATATATGTTATTTTTGAAAAAAATATAAAAGCAATTTTTTAAAATTAATATCATTTAATATCATTTAATTTTTTAATTATTATATAATTATTAATTATTAATTATAAATCAATTTTGAAAAAAAAAAGGAAAAAAATTTTTTATTAAAAATCAATTTTTTAATTTTCGAAAGAAAATATTTTATTTTTTTATATTGAAATCAATTACAAAAATTAATTTTGTTAAAATTAAAATTTTTTTTAGAATTCAAAAAAAATATTAAAAAACAAATAGTTGTATTACAAAATTTAAATTTTAATTTTAACTTTTTTTGATTATAATATCCAAAAAATTTTAATATTAAAAACATGATTGGAAATATTATTTTTAGAATTATACAAGATTGGCATAAAAGATTAATATAACATATATATATATATATAATTAATACTTACCAGAATTGTCATGAGTAATTTGACTAGTATTATGAGAGCCATGATTCTGCTGATTATCAAGAATAACATTTGGTGTGTAAGTCTGCTGGGGATGAAATATTGTTGGAATATCCCCAATTCCTCTACTACCCATATTTAGGTTTATTTATTCTTTGAAACATGTAATATTTGTTATTGTCATATTATATTATATAAAAGTACAATTTCATTTCATATTAATAATAACTCATATGAATCACTTTTTAAATATATGATAAAATATTCTATACATAAAAAATTCTATTACAAAAAATGTAAAAATATTGATATATATTTTTTTTAATATTGGTATAAATTCTTTTTAATATTAAAATTTTAAGAAATATAAGTTTAATTTAAGTAGTTTAACTTAAATTTATTTGCTATTTTTTGCATTAATAAATTTTAAAATATTTTATTTTAAAAGTCAATTATATAAATAATATTTTTATAAATATTTTAAAACAATTTCTTTATTTTTAATATATAATGAATGCTAAAAAATCATTTATATAATATTAAAAAAAATAAAGAAAATTTTATATCAATGTATATCATGTTATATCAATATAATTTATAATATTATTTATATACAAAATTATATAAATAGTTATTTCAAATTTCTTTAAATTTAAAAGAAAAAATATTAAATTATATCATTTTAATAAAATATATATCTTTCATAAAATATTATTTCAAATATTATAATTTTTAAAAGAATATAAAGAAATTTATTATTATAAAGAAATTTTTTATTGTAAATAATATATAAAAATATGTATTAATATTATGATTTATTATTTTATTACATTTAATATATATTAAGTATGTATTATTTTATAAACACATAATTAATAAACACATAAATTAATTTTATAAACAAACTTCTTTAAATCACAAAATATGACATACCTTCTTTACATTTTTCATCAAAGATTATAATAGCATATTTTATATTTTCCACTATTCATTTTCCACAATGCATTTAATTACTTATTATATATTATATACATTATCATTTTAATTTTATTGTAATTATATCACATGATTGTTTCATTTTTTGTTGTTTCAACAATTCTTTAAATTAAAATGTTTTATGGCTGCCGTATTAAGAAAATCTAATAATACAATAGTTAGCACAGAAATTGTATTTTACAGTGTCTAAAAAGTATATTATTTTTCAAATTAAAAATAATATATAATTGTTATTGCACTTATCAAAAAATAGTTTTTTTTAAATACGCGATTATTTAATTATAATGAAACACAACATTATAAGATCCAGGTTAATGTAATAATTTTTATACAGTTAAATTCAATACTGTCTACACTAATGATCTTCAAGTTTTAAGTGTGCTATGTCACGCCATTGATTACTAGTAAACTTCGTACTACCACCCGTTTAGAATACTCTAGTTGCGTCTGCGCTTCTTACTTCATCAAGTTTTGAAAGATTATATATTAAATCATGTTTATATTTATTTATGAATTAATATAATAAATTAATTATTATCAGATTTTATTTCAAAAATATTTCAAATGATTAAATTTTAAATTAAAAAATTAAAAAATTAAATTTTAAAAATTTTCATCGTATCGTTATATTTTAAATATAAAAATTAAATAATATAAGAATGAAATATGAAATATAGAAGAAAAAACGGGAAAATATTTAGAATATAATTAGCATTTAAATAATTTATTAAATTTAATAAACTTTATATTAATAATTTAAATTATTAAATTTTTATATTGATTAATATAGCTAAAATAAAAATTATACACAATATAAAAAAATGATACAAAATTTTTATTTTATAATTATATAGTTTAAAAAGAATTGTAATTATATCTGATAAAATATATTATTTCTCATAAGCTTTAGGATAGTAAAAAATAAAATTAAACAATTAAGTTAAAAATATTTTATTTTATATTTTTCTGAAATAAGAATCTTGATTTTAAATAATATGAATTTTATATATTATTATATATCACTGATCTTGCTTCATATTAATACTTGAGATTTGTATTTTGTTATGTCTAAACAGTTTAAAACCTATATGTTATTTTGTAAAAAAATGTAAGTACAAGTACATAATTATACAAATAGTACAATTGTATGCAATAATAAGAATAATTTATGTAGCAAATTACAGATGGAAAAAGAAATTAGATTTATAATAATAAAATCATATAGATAATAAAGTTATTATAATAATATAATAAATAATAAAATATTAAAATGAAAATATATAAATTATTGTTATCTTTTATCATTCAAGTTTGTAAATTATTATGAAAATTGTTTAATTATGAAATTCCATCTGTATTTACTACAGTGACAAAAATTAGATAAATAAATCAAACATCATAACAATAGTAATCAAATTTACAAATTTATTATTACATTCTTATTATAGAATAACACAATTACAAGTAAAAGAATTATATTGCTTTTCATATATATCTTATATATATTTATTATCATTTATCTTATGTTAAAAATAATTATTTAAATAATGCACATAAATTAAAAATTAAGAATTAAGAAGAATAATTTAAATATAATATCAAATAAATTTTTATGTTCTATGAACTATGTATTATATTACTATGATTTATTTAAATAAATTTGAAAAATGACTGGTGTTATTCTATAATAAGTAATGTTCTTATTATTAATAAGACTGTAAAAGTCTTTATGTATCACATTTTGTACGATAGATAAATTCAACAATTGCAAGTCTTTTAAGTTATTTTATATTTATAACAATAATATCAATTATTCAACTCTTGGAGTTGATATTTAAAACATATGCATAAAAGCATATAAATAAAAAAATATAAGAACCATTGTTTGATTGATACAAGGCATATGTTGCCTTCTTAATATATATTTAAAATTATATCGTTATGATATGATCAACAAAATATAAATCATAATACGCATAATGATTAAATTTTTTATAAGAATCATATATAAATTTTAGAATCATATAAATTTATTCTAAGGTATTATATATAAATATTTTTATATCAAAATTTCTATTAAAAAAAGTTCATATAAATCTGTAATTATCATCTTTTTATTTAATTAAAAATAACACTTACATCTTCATAGATACTATGAAGTATGCTATCTCATATGTGAAATATAATATCTGAAATAATCTAAATTTACATTTGTAAGTAACTACTAAATCAGCTTATTGGTAACATATGATACTAATTTACTTTCAATATGTATTTTACATGCTATTTATAAAAATAAAACAATTATAGATATAATGATAAAGTCTAATTATATGAGAAAATCATAATTAATATCATGTAAAATACAAAAAAAACCATATTAAATATTTTTCTAAAATATTATAATAGAAAATATAATGAAAAATTAAAATTATTATAATTTACTGAATACTTTAATTCTGGAAAATTATATAATTCTAATAATTGAATCATAATATTATTTAATTATATATATAATCTTTATATATAGATATACACCCTCTTATTTTTGCTTGAATATAATATAATCATTTGCACTATGTAATAATTCAAGTATGAAATAACAAGCAGAGAAAAGCCATTTTTAGGTACACTGCATTTTTTAAATTTCAAATCTTCGTGCTTGTCACTTTTGAACTATGTAATAAAATATATTTTAATAAAATCATTTTTCTATTGCTATAGAAGTTTATATGATGTATTCAATATCTTAATATTATTAATAACTCAATTTACATGATATACAACTTATTTTTCATTTTGCACGCTTATTAACAACATTCTTATTTACAATCGATTCCTTTATACAGAATTTTTTAAAATACTAATATACTTAGGTTTACAAAAGGTGACTTTGGGATTATCAATGATACTTATTTATTAAATGAGTGACTGATGTAAATTATTTACAAATACTTTAACACAACAAATGATTTATAATCACATGTAATCAACTATCTACTATAACACTTAACAATAAATAATTAGATACAATCATACATAAAGTACTTTGAAATATTGATATTGTCTTCTAGAAGAATGTTTTTTTCATTTTTATGCTAGATCACACGCCAAATAAAACAGATATTTCTTCTACAAGAGTGCAATTTTTAATACAATTAAAGTTTTAATAGATTTTATCTTCATATGCTGATAATAAAATAGGAGGTAAGATGAACAGCTATGCACTCTTCATATATATAAGCAATCAGAAGAACACACGTTTAGTTTACTCCTAAACAAAAAAAAAGAGTAGATATGTTTATCATTTGGCAAAAGAAACTAAATTCATCTAAATTTATAAGAGATTTTTTTTTAAATTTTATAATTTTATAATTTTTAAACTTTATTAAAAAAGAAAAAATTGATTTAATGCTTTGTTTAACATTTGTTAAATAACTTCAAATATATCTGTTCTACTTTCCTTAAAATTTATACTTTTCAACAATTGAGTCCAATGATTTCAACTATATATATTCTTTAATTACTTGTAAATATCATTACAATGTTAAATAAAATATATGTATATATAGTTTCATATAATACATATAATGCTTATTCATTTATAAAAATAAGATAAAAAAAATTTAAAATAACATTTTAAAACAAAATTGAATATTTATGATATACTAAAATATTTTTAACATATTGAATATTATATAATTTTCAATATCAATAATTTGCTTTCATAATAATAATAAAAGTGAAATATTATAAACATTTTTATATATTCTTTATTTTTAAATATACATATATGAATATATGAAATATATTTACTATATGTATATATAATGCATTATACAATATTTAAAAAATGCTATCTGTAAAATATTCATATTATATTACAAATATTTATTATGCTATATTTATTTTAAGATTTTTACTTAAAAAATATGTTTAAAATAATAAGTTATAAACTGTGATATTATTAAAAGATGAAAATAAAAAAAACTGATAATTGTAATTGCATATTCATTTTAAAACTTATTAGTTGATAGTATATTTAATACAATAAATTTAAAAATATTAATTTTTAAAATTAATAATATAAATAATTGATACTAATATATCAATATTCATATAAATTTGTAAGTAATCTAAAATTGTATTAATTTTATATAAAGTATTTTTTAAAATAATTTATTTTTTAAATTATTTGAGTTTTTTAATTAAAAGTTATTATATTTGTTTTACAAATAATAGTGATATTTATACAAAAATATTATATTGAGAAATTTTTAACTCATAAAATTTGTAGCAAAAATATTCTTTCATTTTGCTACAATTTATTTAAATTATTTTAATATTATAATATAAATAACAAAATGATATAAAAAAAATAGAAACTAATGTTTATTATATTAAATATATTCTTAAATATGTTTTACTATATTGTGAAATATTAAATGCTACATTTGACACAAATTAATATTTATTTTGTACTATCCAGTTTTTAAGATGATGTTTAAAAAGTTCATACATACAAATATTATCTAAGTAATGTAAAATGATGATCAAAATCATACAATTCATTATCATAAATGTGATGTTATTAAGAAAATTAATTAAAAATTTAAACGTCAAAAATTAACGTATATAGTTATATTTTCAAAAGTGATAAAAAGATAAATAAATTTTTTTTAAAAGTAATCTTTTTCGTTTATCATAACAAAATTATTTTTTTCGTAGATTTTATCTATAATAAAGTTTCTACATAAATTTGTTATTGTGAATATAAATTATATACATTTATTTAATCCATTTTTATGATTCTAATTATTAAAAAAGAGAATTAACAATAGTTTGCAATATTTTTATAATATTTGATACAATTAATTTATTGAAGCCAAAAATATTGGCATATAGCAAATCTAGCAAACATAGCAAATAAAATATTAGTAGTGTATACATGAAATTGTGTACACATATTATGTTTCTAAAAGAATTTAAAGATGCAAATTGTATATATGTTATAAAGTATAACTTTTATACTATAAAATATGTTCTGTATTTGTTACAGCCAAATTGACTTTATGATTTACCTTGCGACCCTGTCTTTTAGATGCCTTTCGTGAAACTTTTGACTCTCTGGAATCTTGTTTATTTAAACCCAGCCTAAAACGCACAGGCATCTTTGAATCAAGAGAACTTTCATCTGTAAACATAAATAACATATATGGAATTATATGAAATATTTACGAAATTGTTTAAATATTTATTCAATATTTTTTTTAATTTTATTAATTATTTATTAATATTACTTATAATTTATAAATTTATTAATTATTTATTAATATTTTATTTATTAAATATTTATACAATATTATTTATCGTCATTTAATATTATTATAATTTATTACTATAATTATTATTAAAAAGATCTAAAAAGAAATATCTTTGTTTATGTATAAAATTATAATTAATAATTTTTACATCATTTTCTTAATGAAATTTAAAAAAACTAATAAAAATAAAAAATAAAAATAAAAAACTAAAAACTAATATTTTTATTAAGCAAAACAATATTTATTATATTGATATACAAACCTTCAGAATCATGTATATCTGATATTGACCTATGAAGAACAGTAACTCGTCTAACTTCTTTTTGATTAGCTGAAAAATAAAAAAAATAATGTGAATTAAAAAAAACAAGTTAAACATTTTATAAAATTAGAAAATAAATTAATACACAAAATGAATATATATTTATATTTATATTTAAATATATTTTTTTATTTTTATGTATTAAACATATTTTAAATATATTTAAAAATTTTGAAATTTAATTCTTTTTTTATATAATATTATATTAATAATTTACAAAATGATATAATTTTATTTATTAGATTTATCGGATATTTAATTTACAGTCAATAAATAATAGTATTTTAATATATATTTAGTAAATAATAAATATATTTAAAATTATTATTATTGAAGTTTTATTATGATTAATAAAATATAAATAATGAAAAAATAATTTAAAAAAATTTGTATTTTTATAAAAATTTTTATAAAAATTTTCATAAAATATTAAAATATCTATAATTGAGCAATAAATTTAAAAACAATATAATATTAAGCAAAAAAATATTAGATTACTGTTTTATATAAGATTGTTGAAATGATTTAATTTCTATTATATAAAATTTATACAATATATAATATTTGTAATATTTATATTTATATATATATTTTAATATTTATATTTATATATTTATATTGTATTCTATTATAAAAGTTAATAAAAATTTTTATGTATACTTACTTTTGTCATCTGCCTTAACTAAATGTCTTTGATTTACTTTCGCATTGCTTTTGACAACTCTGCAAAAAAATAATATTTTTTATCAAAAATATATTAAAGTTTAAAAAAAATATGTAAAAAAGTAAAGAATTAAAAAAAGTAAAGAAAAATATATTTCAAGTGAAAAATAATGTACTAAAGAATAAATATATATATATTAAAAATATATTAATATATATATTAAAAAAGAATTAAAATTTTTAATAATAATAAAATAAAAAATAAATAATAAAAATAATAAATTTTTTCACAGAATTTTGTATGAAATTTTAATAATTCTTTTTTATTAATTATAGTTATGCAATATTTAATAATATGTATACATGTATGTTTAATATATTTATTAAATATGTTAAATATATTTAAAATCTATATTTAAAATCTTTGATAAAAATATATTATATTAATTTTTTTAAAAATAAATATAAAATAAAATACATGCATTTATGTGTACATACATGTATGTATTTTTTTGTAAATATATAAACATATTTTTAATTTTATGCTTAAAAAATATAGATTTTTAATTTTTTAGAAGAAAAAAAAAAGTATCTATGATACTATTTTTAAATTTAAAAAAATAAGATTATTAAATTTTGATAATATATATAAATAATATAAATAAAAAAGCATGTATTTACTTCATATTTAATATTATAAATACGTACTCATTAACAACTCCTTTAAAGGCAGATTGCACTAATCTTGCAGATTGAATTGGCACTGTCCTGTTTAATCTTTCTGCGCGTCTTCTACTTAACTCAGTTCGTAAATCACTTTCTTTATCAACTACTAAATCTTCGAAAATAGCGTCCATATCTTCACTGGATCCGTCCGAAATAATATCTTTGCGTTTTTTACACTTTTTATCCTTCCCAATACGTTCAGAAAGGGGAAGTTCATTCTTTAATTTTCCAACTTGATATAATTCTTTATCACGTTTTTTCTTTTTTTTTGATGATCTTTCTTTTTCTGGATTTTGAATTTCTAAATCTATACATGAATTAACGGAACTTATAGCGATAGGAGAAGCATTTTCCATATTTTGTTCAAATTCTTCAAATTCATAATGAGTATCTAAACATAAATCTGTTTCTTGAATATCATAATCCTCTGTAATTTTGTTAATCTTTCTTATATTTGATTGAATATCTCCGCCCTCTAAAGACTCTATTTTTTTACTTATGTTTTCTTTTTTATTTAATTTAATTTTTTTATTTGCATTTATTGGATCTATAGGCCTTGTAGATTCAAACTTTCTTCGTCTGGCTTCTAATACAGGATCATTAATAATATCATCAATTTCTTTTTCTGTTATAGTAGATTCCAAATTTTCTTCTTTTTGCTTTGCTTTCACACGATTCGTTTCTGGAGATATTCTATTTTTAATTATTGGCGATAAATTTTTTGTATATGATGGACTACATGTTCCATCTGGGGAAATAGATCGAGGCCCATGTTTTCGAGATAATTCTTTAGGTGACCATCTGGGAGATCTTTTTCGTCTAGGAGACATTCGAGGAGAATTTCTAGGTGATGACCATGGTGATCTACGTGGCGATAATTTCGGTGATCTTGATCGTGGTGACATCCTTCGTGGCGATATTTTTGGTGACATTATACGTGACAATCCTCTTCGAGGAGATAATCCGGGAGATTTTAATTTAGGTGATAACCTACGCATAGGTGATATTCGTCTTGGAGATAATTTAGGTGATCTTGATCTTAATGGTGACCTAGATTGAGGAGATAATCTAAGTGGTGAAAATTTTGGAGAACGTGATCTTGCCAGTCTTGGAGATTTCATCATAGATGTTTTAGGTGATCGTATTAGTTTAGGAGATCTGGAATGCGGAGAAAGTTTTGGAGAACGTCCTCTTGGAGACAATCTTTTAATAGGCGATCTTCTTATTGGAGATTTATTTGGAGATCTACGTGGTGATAATCGTGGTGATCTCGAACGTGACGAAAGCTTGGGTGATCGTGATCGTGGAGAATAACGTACGGGAGACTTTCTAGGTGATCTATACCTTGTTATTTCTCGCTGAGATTTTTTTGACTGTCGAATGGGTGATCTTCTAGGAGATCTCCTAGGTGATTTTTTTCTTGATCGTGATCTTGGTGATAATGATCTACGTTTTTGTGAAATTCGATTGACAGTATGGGGAGATATAGACCGTCTTTCATTTTTTAAAATGATTGTTGCTGGTGCTGGACTATATCTTTCTTTTCGAGTATTATTATCATCTATTTTATTTTTCTGGTTTATATTCTTATTTACCTCATCCTTTTTCATAGATTCTCTATTTTCTCTTTTATTACTTTTCTTCTCTTTCCTTTCGGACGGTTTATCAACATTCATTTCTCTTTCCATTTCATCCATTAAACGTTCTAAACTATCTTCTTCTTCAAGATCAGCCATTATAATGATATCATCATCATCATCATTAACTTCTTGATCTTCTTCAATTTTTTTCGAGTTTTCTATAATTTCTGTTTGATTTTCATTTATCATAGATGTTTTATCATCTATCCCATCTTTTTTAATATCTTCTGATTTTGTAATTACAGTTTTCTGCTCTTTATTATCTTCTTCATCTGAACCACTTCCACTATCTTTGAACCGATGAAATTTTGATACTTCTAAAAATATTATTATTCTTATATATAAAATATTCAGAAAATGATATAAAAAATATAACTAGAGTGAAATAGAGTGTGTACATATAATAAATAAATATAATAAATAATATTATAATGAATGAATGCTACAATAAACGATTTTCATTATTAAAAATAATATGAATATAAAAATAAATAATATATAATGAATATAAAAATATAATTTATTATTGTAATTATATTTTTTATTTTGTCATTTTTTATTATTAAATTATTAATAATTTTACTGTATGAATATATCAGAATATACTAATATTAAAATATGTACCAATGTATCAAAATGTACAACAATTTTAAAATATATGTATGTATATTTTAATTTATAATACAATAAAGAGATCCAATAATTAAAAAAATTCTAAAATCAATTAGTTCCTTGTAGCATATTCTATGACAATATTAAATATCTTTATTATTTTACATACCTGCAGAATAAGAGTCTATATTTGAAGCAGTTTTTTCTACCGAACAAGTTAAATCACTTTGCTGTAGCACAGAACGTTCATCTACAGGAACAATTGCTATCAGATTTGGATTACGTGGACTTTGATAATATAAATTCTGTAAACATAATATATATAATATATATATTATATGATATTTAAATAAAATATATATTTATTAATTAAATAAATAATAATACTCATTAATTAAATATATTTAATAAAATATATTTAATATTCATTACATAATATTTAATATTCATTATATTTAATAAAATTAAGATTATTAAATATCAATTATATTATATTAAAAAGAAATTATTATTATACATTAAATAAGATTTAATTAAATTCATTCCTTATTCATTACCAAAATTATATATTACTATTTTATATTATACAATATTTCTATTTAAGCATTAAAAATATTAATGTATTTCAAAATATTAATAATAACACTAATTTCTTGATTCATGGATTAAAATTTTATCAAAATTAATAAAATAACATAAAAATGATATTATTACAAACATAATTTGTATTTATTATAATTTTATTATAATGTGTATTACGTATATAATTTATTATATATATTAATATTATATATATTAATATTATAAATGAAAAAAATATCATCAATATTATTAATAATTCTAAAAAATTCTATAAGAATTTTAAAAATAAATATAACAATAAATTATTAAAATATATTATAATTATTAAAATATTAAATTGAAATTAAATTTTTATTTGAATCAATCATTAATATTATATATATTAAATTATAAAAAAAATAGAAGAAAAGTATAAAAGAATCACATAAAAACTACAAACAATTGAATTTTTTATTTATATGTTGCTCAAAATAATGAAAAGATTTCTGTTAAAACAAACCTGTTGTACTATTCAAGAAAGTTGTTCCAAATCTTTGTATCTCATATTGGAAAAAAAATTACTAATAAGTATATATCTATAATATATACCTATATATATATAATCTATATATATATTACTAATAAGATATAATTAAAAAATGAAATGCAAAAAATTATAAAAAACAAAATTATATGAAACAATTGTTAAAAAATATACCCTAAATAAATGTTATTATTTATAATATAACAAGAGAATAAAAAAGCTACTAATATTTCAAGTAACATTTCTAAGATTAAAATATTATTTCTATTAATTTTTTTTTAATATATTAAAATGTATAAAGATTTGTCACAAAATGTATAAAATATAATATAAAATACATAATAAAAAATTTATAATATATATAATAATATAAAATGTATAATATAATAAAATTTAAATAAATTTTATTAATCTTAAATTTTCTAAACAAATATTTAAAATAACTTGATATATTAAAATAAATATATATATTATTTATATTTATAATATAAATATAATATTGTAAATTATTATATTATATAATTTTTATGGATTAAATTTAATAAAATTAAACTTAACAAAAAAAATTCTTAAAATTTTGATTCAATTATTTTAAATATATTATATATATATATATATATATATATTAATGTTTTTATATACTTTTTATTAAATAATGTCCAAATATTTCTTATAAACTTCTAATAAAAATAGAAAGAGAATTGATTTAATAATATTTTATTATATCAAAATTTTACAAATATAATATAATAATAAATATAATAAATATAATTATTTTTTATTATTCAATAAAAAAATAAATAATTTTAAAAAATAGAAAATTTAAATTTAAATAATTTTCAAAAATATAAAAAAAAATCAGAAATTTTCATCATATATTGTTTCATTTAAATTAAAAATAATAGCAAAAAAAAATTATTATTATTAAATATATATATATATAAATAATATATATAATAATATATATAGTAATAATATATTTATAATAATAAATAATAAACTATTTATGTATAAAGTAAATGCGAATATAATTATTATAAATATTATCATAATAATAATTAAAAACTTACGCCATTTTGCCGTTGTTGTATTCGATTATGGAAATATCCTCTTCTTAAAGGTCGTTGGCCTTTATAAGATGAATGAGATATATGTATTATATCTGAAATATTCTTCTGTGGTGGGGGCTGTTTTTTATTATGCACAGTGTCTTTAGTTCTTAATGATTGAAGAGCTGCAAGTCGCAATGCTTCTAAATCTTCATCATCTTCATCATCATTTTTTGTATTTTGTTGAGTATTGTTTGGTATAACAATCTATAAGAAATAATACAAATAATTTTAATATATTAAATAATTAAAATTTGTCAATAATAAGCATAATTATATAAATTTTATAATCATAAATATTATATATAACATAACTATATATAACTATATATACATTAGATGTTAAATTTGTTTACATAAATTATTTTATAATTTTGTAAATTTTTAAAATTATAATGTAAAATACTTTTAATATATTTACTTTTTTTCATAAAATAAACAAGATATATGTGTATGTGTCGCGCGCGCGTGTGTGTATGTGTATACATATGCGTATATATTTATATATGCATTTATATATTAACAAAATTTAACAATTAATGATATAAAATACGAAAAAATTAGTAGTCATGCATTATTAATTTCTAAACAATTTTGAAGTAAAGTTTTATACATATAGTTTATGACAGCATTATATATATTATCGGAACATGAATAATTATATATCATATTAATAATTGAATAATATATTGTTTTGATTTATTAATCTTTATAATAAGTTTATAATTACCTTCTGACGATAATCCATTTTATCCGAATTGTAATTGTAGAAAAATCTGTAGTTAACACCAATAATACGAAGGTCCAGCAATTGCATTAATAACTTTATATGCTTGGCGATAATATAATTTTATCTTATGTATAATCACAATTTATATTACAATTACATCGCATAATCAAGTTCCATTCCAAGATCAATTTTTTGATAATTATAAATCCCATATACAATGTTGCACACTTTGTTACCCCCCACCACATATAAATAAAAATGGCGTGAGCGCTCATAAAAGGTCTTCGATGTACAGTCTAATATATGATGTACAACTAGTTGTACATTTCATAGTCCATATTAAATCTATTTTCATTATACTTGTGACATGTTTTCATAAAAAATATTGTTTATAAAATAATAAAATAAGTTAATATTATTTAAATTAAAAAGTTATATTTATTATATAATTATAAAATAATTATTTTAATAATATTTAATTTTTATAGTGATATATTATTTCATTTCATAAAAATTAACTTTCATCTAAAAAATTGTATTTTTAATTGTAAAAGATATGAAAAAGTTTAAATTAATTTATTAATTTTTAAATTAAATTACAAAATTAAACTATTCGATTATATACAATCGATTTAAAATACAAGCTAGTAATAAATGTAATAGTAAATTTGATTACATGAAAGAAATAATTTATTATTAATCAAAAAAAAAAATGTTAAATTAATATTTATATAATTATAAATATGATTATAAATATTAATCATATTTCTCGCAATTTTGTTTTTAATATATTTATTTTTTGTTTTTATAATAAAAGACACTAATTAAACATTAAGCAACAAAAATTACAATATATTTTTATAAAATGTATTATATGTATATAATATATATAAATATATGTAATGTATGTAATACATAAATAATGTAATAATAAATTTTGTAATTATAAGTTTATTTTTTACTTATATTAATTTTGTATTGTATTTTAAATAACATAATATTTTAATATTAATGGATAATTTTTTTATATTTTAAGATTTTTAAATTTTGATAATATTTAAAATAATTTTGATAGTCTTTTATGGATATATTCTTAATTTATGTTATAAGAAATATAGTATTAAATTTTATTATTTTTAACATTACTAAATATATAATAATTTATTTTACAATAAAATATAAAATTTTATGAAATTATATATTGAATATAGAATATTAAATAATGATAATAATGTTCACAAAAGCTATGTATTGCAATTTAATAAATTTGTATAATTATTTTATATGTCAATTTTTAAATTTTTTTTAGATTTTATTTTAATATAAATGTGTTAAATATAATTTATTTTTAATACTATAAATTGAATAATATGTGTAAAATTAAAACATGACATTTAAAATAAGTGTCATTTATAAAAAAACATTTTTTTTTTTGTAAATAACACTTTAATAAAAAATATGAATTAATTTTATTTAAATGGATAATATTTTATCATTTTGATTATTTGATTTATTTAAATATGGCCATTGTATTATTTGATAATCAGCTATATAATACAAAATTTTTCCTGTTAATGATAGAGTTTTAACTCTACAGATACTTTCAACAAATATTATAGTAGTTTGTGTAATATACAAAACATTAAATAAAAATGCTATTATACACAAAGGAACACAAGTGCCTGGACCATTACATAAAAGTAATTCTGGACATTCTCTCCATAAATGAGGAATTGACTCAAAAATTGCATAAATAGTAGTATAAATAGATGTATAATATGACTGATGAATTTCTCTACTTCTACGAATTTTAATAATTTTATAATCTTTGTTGTCTTCTTCTAAGTATTTAACTTTCTCAATACTCATTAAATCTGTATCAGCATGTACATATATTCTTGGTGAGTAATTTTTGAAGTTTAAATACTTAAGGATTCTTATCATTTCTGCAGTATGTCCACCAGACCCTAATATTATCATTATTTTAGCTGGGTTATTTCGAATTGTTTTTTTTCTCTCTTTCATTTTATATGTATGAAATATTAGAAAATATATTCTCCCAATGATTATCAGACAAATACAAATATAAATATAATATATTGTATACATTTTTATGATGTAACTGCAACAATTCAAATTAAAATAATTAATTTATTAAATTATTTTTATTTTTTTGGATTAGTATAAATATATCACAGGCAATTATGTATTAATAAAATTATTCTAAATTAAGAAGAGAATAATGTATTTAAATATTTTATTACACACGCGCACGTATATACACACATACACACAAAATTTAATCTAGTATAGTTTTACGTACAATACAAAATTGAAAATATAAATTCATCATATTTATGAAAAAATATTAGATTTTAATCAATAATTTGAATGTCAATTATTATATTTTGTATTACATATATTAGAATAAAAACATAATTAACAATTTTTTATCAATTTTTATAAATTTAGTTATAAATATTTTAAAAGATATAAATAAAATTATCATAAATCTTATGCAAGAAAATATGAATTCAATAATATTATAATGTCAAATATAGGATATAAAAAGTTATAAACATATACTTGTAACAATCATCATTTTATATCAATTAGCAATGTTTTATGTAATTTGTATTAATCTAATTGAATCTAACTTTGCTATCTTTGCATTCTTTGCCATTTAATTTTACAGAATTGTAATTTTATAGTAAGTATATATTTACAACAAATTTTTTTCAAATTTATGAATGAATATGTTATAAAGTATCTAAACAGAAGAGAATTATTGAAAGTAATTAAATATTTAATATATAATTTATATATTTTTTATATATAATTATTATGTAATTTATTATAATTTATTGAAAAATTTATTTTAGAAAATAAAAAACCTACTAAATTTATTATTTATATAAAATATTAAGGTTAGAATTAGGACATATGTATTACAAAAAAAAAATACACATACCATTGCAGTATTTTTTTTATATGTGGGAAAAATCTTTTAAGAACTCCCGAGATCCAAGAAAGAAAACGCGTAATATGGGATTTTTGAAATTTATCTTGTATAGAGAATACCCTGAAAATATCAAAGTAACTTGCACATCGCGGTAGTTTTCCTAATATACAAACTATAGATATTGTAATATCTGTAGTTTAAGCATTCTACTTTACTTACGCGCGCGCGTGTATGTTGTGTGTGTGTGATTTTGTTTACATATAAAAAAATAATAACATAAGATAGAAAATTAAATCAACTTTTAAATAATATTATTTAAATATTATTAAAATTTAAAGAAAAATGACGATATAAAAAATAAATTTTTTAATAAAATAGACATATTGAAGAAGTGAGATAATAATTGAATATTCAATTGATTAAAAATTTATTTTATTTGACACTTTATTAAATTTTTTATTTCAGAAAAAACTGAATAGAAAGTTTCTTCAGTTATATTTTGTAAAATATTTATCACATATTCCTCAGAAATGTTCTTATATGTTTCTTCAGCTGAAACAAATATTTAAAAAAACAGATATTATAAAAAAAAGATATTTAATTATATTAAATAAAATATATTAAATAAAATATAATTTAAATAAAATGCTAGGAAAAAAATGTTTTGTTATATGCTAATATAGATAAATTCTGTATTATTTAAATTAATAAAATCTGTATATATTTTATATATTGATAAAGTTTTTTATAAAATAAATAATTTTGATTTTAAAATATTACATTTTAATTACAACTTACATTTTAATAATAAATGTCCAAAAAGTTCACAAGCTGCTGGATTAAAAGCATTAATGTTTTTTGTACCTTCACTTGATTTTCTACTCCAAATATAAATTCGTAAATCTTTATATTCTTCTGTACAATTTAGTTTTGCTCTTGTAATATAAACATTATGTGCTATTTGCGCATTTTGTAAATAATTTATTATTAAAAATGCCCAATTAACAAAATCATCTATATTCTGAACATTAGAATATTTTACACAAAATGCCTTTGCTGGATATTTTTCTAATATTTGTACAGGTCCTATATATTCTTTGAGATCCTGAAAAATATTAGCAATGAATTGATGCCAAATTAAAATTTGTTTTTAATATGTTAAAGAAATTATACTTAAAATAATATAATATATATTTATATATATAATATATAATAATATATATAAAATATATAATATATATATTTAATAATATATATTAAAAATAAAGTGTTTTATTATAACTCATAGAGTGTTTAATTATAATTGGAATATATAATTATATTTATTGAACATGTAAAAAATACATATCATATCATATTCTTTGTTGAAGTTTTAAAATAAATAAATAAATAAATAAATAAAAATCACAAAAAACTATACTTTATAAAATTAATATAATAGTAAAAAAAGATTGAAAAATTTGAAAAAAAAATATTTAAGATCAAAAAACTAAATTGAATAAATTCCTATTCTGTTTTTTAAGCATTAGTGAAAAATATAGAAAAAAAAATATATAAATCTATTTACAATGTATTCCAATAACATTCTCCATTTCAAATAATAAAGATGCCAATGAAGATGGTTTACAGATGCATATGCACAAAGACTATTAAAAGCCACTCTGAGATATCTAAAAAAATGATATATATAATTAAATATTTATCAATATAATATTAATATATATTAACTTTAATAAAAATTAAAATAAATCGAAATAGCAAAATTTAGAGAAAGTTTGAAAACACTATTTTTTATAATATTTTATAATGTACATTATCATTGGAAGATACATAATTTAAAAATTCTTTTATCAATTTAAATAAATTTTAAAATATTTTATCTTTATTATGTTCATAAATTTGATATTTAATTTAAAATTTTAATTTTAATTAAAAATTTCATATTTTTTGTTTCATTTCAAAACTTCTAATATACTTACAATGAAGAACTTAATGAAAATAATTCAATAGCTTTAAATAAGCTATATTTGGTTATAACTTGAGGTAATTGTTTATTTCTTTGTGGTAATAATAAAGAATGACAATATTCAATTGGGCTAACATTAATTGCAATTATATCATCTTTATCTATACTACCTAAATTCATTATTTGTTCTTCTGATTTAATTTTTGTAAAGTTAAATTGTTTGTTATTGAATGGTTGTTTCATTGATATTATATCCTCTGGAGATCTCCTTTTATAACCACGATCAATATTGAGCTAAAATTATTAAAAGAATCCAATAATAAATTTTCTTTTTATTATAAAATTATTTTATTAAAAAATAATACAAATAATTAGATTATTGATATAATAAAAATTTAATTAAATAATTGAAATTCATATTACAGTAAGTGAATCTATTTCTAATTCATGTTATAATAAATATTCATTTTATTCTTTTGTTTAGAATATTTCAAGCTTTATGATGAGTATATGAAACTTTTATGAATATATGAATAATGAATTTTAAAATTAATATATGAAAATAATTTGATAATTTTAATGATTCAATTATTTTGTAAAAATGATTAATTTATTCATTCAAAAAATATTATTAAGTTAATTTAAATTTTTCATAAATGTAAGTTCTTGAAATTTTGACAGTATTTTTTGAATGGAAACAATCAATATATTTGAAAATCAAATCATCAATATCATATTTTTCTTTTAGTAATAAATAATTAAATAATTTTAAATATTACCTGAATTAAAAAATGATATTTGCCTTTTAATATTTTTGATTCTTTAATGTTTAATATATAACGAAATATTTTATTTTTTTGGGCTTCTATCCATTTTTTTTCTAAAATGGCATCAAAATTAGATTTTTTATCTTTTTTATCGTTTTGAGTAAAACTACAATTTGCTTGAGTAAAGCAATTATACATGATTTTATTGGAAAAATAAAAAAAAAAAATTAACTCCAAAATTATTTTTTAGATGCAAATTACTTTAAATTAAGATTATTAAAAACCCTATATTTTTTGGTGAAACAATATTGTTAGCTTTATTTTCTCTAAAAGTTGATCACATTGATTTGGTCATATTCACATCCAATAATTTATTTTGTCAAATAAATATTTCAAATTTGGATTCTGCAATTGATTTCCTATTCTTACACATTTTATTATCATATTTAGATATATGCATATGTAGATACATGCACGGTATATAAAAGATTTATTCATTATGTAACATTTGAAGTAGTGTAATAAATAATATAATGTCAGAATTAAATATTTAAATTTGCTTAATTTTCTGTTTCATATAAATGAATTAATAATGGATTTCTCAACAAATGATTTATTAGAAGAAGTTCTAGAATTTGATGCTGTAAAAAATTTGAAAGTTTCAGTACAATCTTCTGTCAAATATGGAACAATTGTCGGTTTATCAACAATTGCTGGTGGTATAGTTGGTGGACCTATTGGACTATCAGTAGGTGATTATTTTTTATATTATTCTTAAATTTTATTTTCATGTATTTAAGTTAAACATAAGATTTATGCAACATAAAAGTAATTTATTTTTAGGAGGTATACTCAGCAGTATTATAGCAACTTACGTTGCACAAAATGAATTTAAATCTGTTCCATATGTTATTTGGAATGAAACTACTCCGGAACAAAGAAGACAACTAACAAAATTAATAATTGATTTTCTTAATTCAAAACATATTAAGACACTTAAAGATTTTGTACTTTCTATACCTAATGATACTTCATTACAAGAAGGATTAATACAAATATTAATATCATTTTTATTTTCTGAATTAAATATGTATGTAAAACAATAAAAATAATATAAGATCAATATATATTTAGAAACAAACTCATTATTTTTATATTATCTATGATATAGAAATAATTTGTATTAATAAACTTTAAATATTTTGAAAATATTTAATTATATAATATAACAATATAATATAATATATAATATATAATAATATAATTTTTATATTATGTATTTAAAAAAAGTGCAATAAACATTATTTTTATCTATTTATTTTTTTTAATTGTTTATTAAATAAAGAAAAATAAAATATTTGAAAATATTAATACATAAAAAATGTGTATAATTGAAATTTATTAATATATATATTTTATAATTTCTAATTTTATATTATTTTTTTACTAATTTATTATATAATTTTTAAAATTATTAATGTTTGTTAATTGATATGTAATAATATACAATATGTACAAAATTATTAGTAATAATTTAATAATTAATTTATTAATAATTTATTAATAATTAATGGAAAAGCTTAATAAATTTAGTTTTTTTTTATTTTATTAATATTTTTGATTTTGATGTTATTTAATATTTAAAAAATAATAAATTAATATAATTTTAAACAAAAACATTTTACAAGACATATATTTTTAATAATAAATGATAAATTTATAAAATATTTTTAAAAATTTATAATATATAATAGATATAATATTATTAATTATATATTTATATTTATAATATTATTAATATTATTATTTAAATAAGCTGTATGTAACTATATATGTAACTATAACTTGAGATAATTGTTTATTTTTCGTGTTTTATATCCATTAGTCCTTTTGAAAATTTAAAATATATAATTTATTTATAATAAGTTGTATAATGCTATAAATTTGATATTGATAATTAATTAATTAATGTGCAATTATATTTAATAAATAAAATATTAGCATAAATATAGACACATATATAATAGAATTTGTAACAACAATTACAAAAAATCTTAAAATCAAAACTTCTTAGAATACAATTTTACTCTATATATTGCTCTATTGTAGATATAACATTGTAGATATATGAATCTTATGAATCTATTTCAAATCTCTATTTTTAGTATATATACAAAAACAATTTATGGGCTAGGTAGATATGAGTTTAATTGGTTAATTCTGATAGAACTAATTCATAGAAATAAAACATATTTACGAACAAAATCATATAGCACTATATATTTTCTGTTGTTTACTGAAATTTTTAAATAATTAATTAGCTTTAAAAAATATTATATTCTGATATATAATGATAATATTATATCATTAATAATATAAATTGATTTTATAAAAAAGTAATTAAAATTAGAATTTAAATATTTATTAATAAAATATAAAATATATTTTTACAGAAGTATATTTTTAAGTAAAGAATTCATATTGCTAATTAGTATAAGAAATTTAAGTTTGCATAACATAGATGACGCTGTTTCTTTTTTAACAATAGATTGTCCGTTCTTATAATTTCTTCTTACATGTACATGGCGTAAGTGAAGGTAAGTTAAATTAATAAAATCTTTAAAATTATTGATAAATTGCAATTATTTTGATATTTTTTATGATTGATAATTTGGTGATTTTTATAAATTTTTATTTAAAATTTTTATATTTATAATCATAATATTTTAATATGTATAATATGAATAAAAATAATACACATGGTACATATAATAAACGTGGTTGTGTATGTCTAAAAAATGACTTTAAATTAAGAATTAATAAAATATGTTTATTTATCTTATAAAAATATAAAATATAAATTATATAAAAAAGAAACTGTTTTTATATACATAAGAACTGTTTTATCATAAATGTTTTAGATATATAATGATTTCAATGCACATATATATGAAACGCGAATATAAATTAATTCCATGTTTATGAATTCTTGTTACTTTCATTTATTACTAACAAACTTATAAAACATTAAGATTGATAATATAGTATTTTAAAAATCAAAATATATGTATGCATATAAATATTAAAATATACATTGATAGATATGATAAATATTATTAATTTGGATTTTAAATACATATAAAAGTATGTCATAATAATAAAAAATAGTGTAGTATTATTAAAATAATATTAAATATATTAATAATAATTTTTCTTAATTATTACAAAATTTCAAAATTAATTAATATTGAAATATATTTATAAAGTAAATTTCATTAAATATGATTATATTTAGAATTAAAATTTTTTTGTATCTAAAAGATTTAATCCTTAAAAATCTTTATAAAGATTAAAAATTTTTGAAAAAAAAGAAAAGAAAATTTACTTTGCAGATAATTTGTAAAGAAAGAATAATCAACATTCAACATGCCTCAAAACGAATATATTGAAAGGCATCGCAAGCTATATGGACGACGTTTAGATTATGAAGAAAGAAAAAGAAAAAAGGAAGCTCGTGAACCACATAAACGGGCAGAACGTGCTCGTACTTTACGTGGTATAAAAGCAAAGATTTATAATAAAGAACGGAGAAATGAAAAGATTCAAATGAAAAAGAAAATAAAATGTCATATGGAAAAGAAAGTAAAAGAAAAATCAAATAACATACCAGAAGGAGCATTACCAGTATACCTATTAGATCGTGATATTAAAAAAGATGCTAAAATATTATCAAATATGATAAAACAAAAACGTAAGGAAAAAGCTGGAAAATGGGATGTACCAATACCTAAAGTTAAAACACAATCAGAATCTGAAGTTTTTAAAGTAATGAGAAGTGGAAAATCTAAACGTAAATCTTGGAAAAGAATGGTAACAAAAGTAACATTTGTTAATGAAAATTTTACCAGGAAACCACCTAAATTTGAAAGATTTATTAGACCAATGGCATTACGTTTTAAAAAGGCACATGTAACTCATCCCGAATTAAAAGCTACATTTTGTTTGCCAATTATTGGAGTAAAAAAAAATCCAAGTTCACCAATGTATACAAATTTAGGTGTTATTACTAAAGGAACAATTATTGAAATAAACATTTCAGAATTAGGTCTTGTAACTCAATCAGGGAAAGTGGTTTGGGGAAAATATGCTCAAGTTACAAATAATCCTGAAAATGATGGTTGCATAAATGCTATATTACTTATATAAAGTATTTTTATTAAACAATTATATTATGATTTGTATGATGTGTAATAAATATTATAATAAATAATATAATAAACATAATTTGTTATTATTTATTTAAATATTTTTATTTTCAATAATATTGTATAATATAATAAATTAATTAATAAATTAATAAATTTTTGTATAATAAATTATACAAAAATTAAATAAATTTCATATATTGTTTGTTTAGATTCACCATGCAGATATTTGTGAAGACTCTAACTGGCAAGACTATTACTCTTGAAGTTGAAGCATCAGATACCATTGAAAATGTTAAAGCAAAAATTCAAGATAAAGAAGGTAATATATAAAATAATGTTATATTAAATATTAATTTTTTAAATATTTGTTTGAATTTTAGGAATTCCACCTGGTCAACAAAGATTAATTTTTGCTGGAAAACAATTGGAAGATGGTAGGACACTTTCAGATTATAATATTCAGAAGGAATCTACATTACATTTGGTGCTACGTTTAAGGGGTGGTGCCAAAAAACGCAAGAAGAAGAATTATTCAACTCCAAAAAAAATCAAACATAAGAAGAAGAAGGTTAAACTTGCTGTTCTTAAGTTTTATAAGGTATTTAAATAATCATTTTCATTTTAATCATCTTTTTACTTTAATTTAACAATTTAATAATGCAATTATAATGCAATTATAATTTGAATTACAAAAAAAATCATAAGATTAATTAAAAATATGAGTATATAAAAATAGAATATATGAATATAAATCAAAATTTGAAATATTTTGAAAATAACTTTTATATCTATAAATATTATTTTTCTATTAGATTCTATCAATTTAAATTTAAACAATTTTTAAATAAAATTTTTATTTAATTTGTTACTCCAATTTTATTATGTAAAACATTTTTGTTCAATATTAAACAGGTAGATGAAAATGGAAAAATTCATCGATTAAGAAGAGAATGTCCCATGGAACAATGTGGTGCTGGAGTTTTTATGGCTGCAATGGAAGATCGTCATTATTGTGGCAAATGCGGTTATACTCTTGTATTTAACAAACCGGAAGATAAGTAAATTAAAAACATGTAATTTTACTTAATTAAAGAAATTTCATAAACACGAAGCTTTTTTATTTTTTTAACTATTTATATTCATATTATACAAATTAGATCCTACTGAAAAAAATTATAAATTAAAACGGATGAGATCGCTTAAAATCTTTAGGGTTTTTGTTAAAATTTTTCGATCTTAAAATGGAATTTTAAGGCACAGGATTCGTATTTCTATGTATTACGATTATATTATATATAATGTATATTCACAATTACATTATTTCAAATCATTATGAAATATATATATTTTTATTAAAATGAAAATATATATTTTTAAAACAATAATGCTCTAAAAATGATTTATTCTTTTCCTTTACATTGTGCTAATATACAACTTTTATTCATATACAAAAACATATAAATATAAATATTCATATATTTATATTTATATATATTTGAATGTATGTGATACAGAAATATATTATACAACAATGTAACTAAAGTTATCATAATACTCTATGTGCAAAAAAATTTTACACATAACATATTCTGTAAACATTAAAAATAATAAAAACGAACAAATTTAAATTGCATTTTCTATCGATCATAAATAGTTTGAATTTAGATATAT